>NW_022145609.1:7263162-7504550 GCF_000002235.5 Strongylocentrotus purpuratus
TTTGAAGTTTAGGATCATGTTAATATAAACAGTAACAAGCAAGGCAAAATGTATACAATATGCATAATTTAGAATAAAAATGAAGCATATCTGATCACAACAAACCAAATAACGAACACTTCAAAGACTGATTCCCATCGAGCAGTTATTGAAATACGACCAGCGCTAGGACTATTAAAGAATGATGACTCTATCAAACGTGGCATAGTTTGGCAGTGGAGTTCAGCCATATACATTTTCAAATTCTGAATTCAAAACGTTATATTCGATTCATTCGTGCATGTCTAAAGAAAGGGGGTGTGAGAGGCGATTGTGTAGGATGGTGGTGTGCTATGTTAAAATGTATTTGAATATGAATAGATGAAAGAATGGGGACGGAATGGGATCAAGGGGGTTAACGAAGCTCTTCCTGAATCACGAGCAAGCACTCAATGAAGTTGCCTCTTTTATGATGACCCGACAAAATACTCTGTGTAAATAGGAGGCCCTATGGACATGATAGATCGTGTAAATCACACAACAAGCTCGTCGCATGATAATGCAATTCATCATGCTTTTTAGATATTGAACAGGTGTAACATAATTTCTTCTTGTTTGTTATAATATAAAGATTATTTCACACGTTGTTAAAAACAAATCGTTCAATGTTTTTGTTGTCATTTTCCGAAAACAATATTTCATTTTTGAATTTTGCATCAATCTTTAGTTAAAAGTTACGTCTGTTATTTAGAACACCCGAGAACTAAAAAATAAAAAAATTATGAAATAAACATCTATCAAAAATCTGCCATACAGTGGCTATGAATAGTAACCCTTGCCATGTTAAACTAAGGATTTCACAGATTCTTTCGAACAATTGCATCGGCAAATATGCGAAAGCTTTTCATTAGAATAAAGCAGGTCACAATGGATACAAGCGCATTGTAAATTTATAACTGGACATATTGGTCAAGCTGGTTTACTTTGATAATACTCAGGATAATCATGATCAGCATGACGATACAATTTTGTATCAAATCCAAAATAAAATATTATCATCAATAGTGACGATGATGAAGCGAATAATGTTATTTACACAGGGAAGCCTCATAAGCATCAAAGCTTCTGAGGTTGCTGCAATTATCATTATCCCAGCAATTGCCAGTTACCCATTTACACCTGGGGTTAAAGGGACAGTGTGGCCAAAACACCTTGTCCAAGGATGTAAGCACCCATTAACGATCGAACCCAGGTCCTCGGGTATGAGAGTCAAGAGCCTCCAGACCTAAGAGAAAAGGGAGCATTTTCAAATTTAAACATTTCTTTAAAAGAAAATACCACCTTCCCTCCTTCTTGTAACATTGTATACTAACCAACAGCTGTCAACATAGTTTCTACATTTCAAACAAAAAACATAGTTATGGGGGAATTAAAGTATCTTTGTTTAATTCTTTTCGGATCTCCTGTTAACTGTTTTCCCTCTATGTCTAATCGTCTGTCATGTTTCTGGATTCCTTGTCAATGTAATGTACCTGATGAGCCTTTTTTTCTGTAACTGTGGTGTGTTTTCTATTTCCTGTTTACTTTGTCATGTTCAAATATTGCTATGTTGAAATATTCATTTTTTATGTCTCATCTCAATATTTGTAATACATTATTCTTATCTGATATTCTATGGTGATACATTTTTATTCAACATTTTGTAATTTTATGGAAACAGCCATAGAACGAGTTTTAAGGCAATTGTACTTTATATGTTTGTGCATGAGCAATCAATTGATCTAAAGTTATCTCAACTAAAATAATCTTATCCCAAAATGTGACCAGAGTCAGGTAGTTCTGTGCACATGGCTTTCTCAGTAGTTAGCTATTGTGCTGACTAGCATGAAAAATAACACGCTCTCCGCTCAAATTGGCCCGAAAAGAAAAAAACAGTTACCATGGCAATAAATCAAATCAATTTCCTCGCACCCGCTAGTTTGATGTCGTCGTGACCAGCCGTGTGTAAATTTATCCAATGGCAAGGCATGTTAGGAATATCGTATGCCACGAGGTATGTTCACTCATTCTTCATGTTAGAAAGATTAGTTTACAGTCGAGTCATCTTAAAGGGATTGGGTAACTTTGTCTCAGGTTCTGAAACAAAATCCTAGATTTAGCTCATGCTGCAATGATAATTATAAACCTTTATGTCACTCAGGAATCCTATGACTTTTACAAGCCGACCGCTTGTCTGATTATCAATATTTATGATTGGAAATCGAAATTTAAAAATTCGTTTTCCTAACGGTTTCATAACACTACTGTCTATTGGGGAATATAAGTATAGTAAAACCGGTCACTCAAAATGTTTTACTTTTTTGAGGCACTTCATGATCATTTTGAAGCGCAATTTTTGTTAGGCTTCAATATTACACCATATCACAGACACTGCATATCAGATTTAACGCTAGGGCAATCTCAATACCTGTCTAGGGTGGGGGGGGGGGGGGGGGGTCCACAAAAAATAAGATCGACTTTAAGTTGGACTTAACTATGGCAAGCTGTTCATACCACTGTTTGCTCTCACCATTTACGGGCATTCGTCTCCTAAGAGACGTACAAAACATGGTCACAAATCTACAGAATTTACATTTTTTGATAATTCATTATTAAAGGAAAATATTATCTAAAGATCATACTGGTGAGAGCAAACAGTGGCATGAACGGCCCGTCATTGTTAAGTCCAACTTAAAGTCGGTCTTAGTCTTTGTGAAACACTCCCCAAATTATGTAATACGTCTTTGCAATATTAGCACATTTCAGATTGTGATGGACAGTGATGAACAAGACTATTGCAATTGCCTAAATTTTTTCGAAAGTCTTCTCGAGCTTTTGCATCGTATATTTCATTTTACTCGGTCCTACTAATGGCGCTTAATCGCAAATGGGTGTTATGATTTGTGTGTGGGTGCTATATTGGCCGGCTGGTTCTAATGAATCGTTAATATGTGTTGTTTACTCATTGGTTTGTGATTTACTGTTAGTTTCTTTAACAACAGGGTGATAAATTCGTGCCTCGCTTCAATTTTACCTCCTTATTTACAAAGGTGCTGACACATCAACATCCCTCCTCTCTCTCTCTCTCTCTCTCTCTCTCTCTTTCTCCCTCTCTATCTGACACTAATGTCTATATGGCATTAGATACTCTGCTGATATATATTTGCTTGCTTAAGAAGAGGTTCACTGATCGCCGATTGTGGAATAATATTCCAAAAATATGCAGTATTTGAAAGGTTAAAATGGTGCGATTGAATAATGAATTTCTATTACAAATTCTGCATAACTGTAACATTTTAAGACCCGAAGATTTGAAATAGGCCTTCGTCTTGTTTGTGGCGTAATGCCATTGAAGGGACATTCATTTTGCATCTTCTCGGGTCAACGATCTTGCTAGGTGAATGAAATGAGAAACCTTAAGGCGATAGCCTTGCATATCGCAAATTAAAATGTGTGAACATTAAATTGACGCATTACGTACTCCAAAAAAAAAAAAATTGTCAGGGATATACAAAATATGAGTGCCCTTCAATCATTTTTTTGTCGAAAAGTAGGGAGTGTAGACAGTAGAAGGATCATACAATCTTCTTTCCGAATTCCTCTCTCCCTTGCCCATTTATAATTCTCCTTTTTTTTCCTTCTTCCTAACTACACCACTGGTTGGTGTAGACCGAACTTTGATGACAATTTAAATAAAGTAATAAACAGAGGACCAGGATAAAATCTGTAAGAAAAATATGTAATCAGTGACTAACACTTCTTAAAGAAATTATCTTAAGGGCAATCTAAAAAAAAAATTCCACATAATCCATGTTCGGATTGCAAAGCACATCTTTTTAATTTTAAAGATGACGGACAAGGCTATTCAAGGTGCCCTAGGTTGACTTTTCGAAGGTCTTCGCAGTCGTGTTTTCCGTTTTCCACGTTTTCTGTTTTCCACCTCAAGGCCTACAACGGTCTATCATCTTTGGCAATGGGATGGGGGAAAGTGGCGCTCATCCAGTTCTCGTCTTATCACGACAGCTCATTATCTGTGATTACCCAGTCACAATGTTTATTTGGACTTCCAAACCAAATCTAGGACGGAGTCGGGTCATGAGGAAATCAGTGCTCACTTTTCCCTACCCCACCGTTCACAACGTGCTGCCCTGGGCTAATTCGTGTTCCATATTCTGTGGAAACCTCCTTATTGTTGCTGTTTGATTGGGTTTTAAGGCAATTCAGTCGAAATTGACTATTTATGCCTCCAATCAAGCTATGAAATGTTATACTATCGAAGTACATGTCGATCTATGGGATCTATCGATCTATGATCGATCTATGGGATGCAGATCTATGGAAGGCATTATTAGTTTTTATATATATATACATATGCATTCAGGTGTTAGATTTAAGGTGTTAGGTGTTAGGTGTCAGGTGTTAAGTGTTATAGGTTAAAACTCTTTATTATGTCGCAAGGGACCAGCACCAAACAAGATTGAATTGTTCATTCTTGCTGGTTCCTCATTCGTATACATATTTGTATTATATGTTTATCTTTCGTTATATTATTTGTATGTTCTTTACTTATCTGTAAATACCAATGTTATAATCATGTACAGGTATGTTTTATATGACGAATGAAATAAAATGAAATGAAAATGAAATCTACCTTTGGAAATGATGAATACATTGAACAATATGAAACATGGTTAACATTAAATGGAAGATGATTTTTTAAGGAATAACAGCTGTAGAATAAACTTTGTTAATTGGCTGTACAATCTGTATGTTCATCATCTGATTTCAAATCTTTGTAGGGCCCTTGTTCCTTAAATCAGGACTGCCTATTTCGTTACGAAGGGATGAGGAATATTCTTATTATTAAATCATAAAGTCAACTTTATTGTAAAAGGCAACATATCGGACTAGTTTTAAAGATATCGATTTGAGGTATACTTATACTTACTAAATATTCTAAAACAGTAATAGTGGTTTTCATTATTTACGTTTGTGTTTCAATACATTTACTACACGGAATAGGTTTTTGTTTAAAATTTAACCCCCTTTATTGCACAATCTTTTTTTTTAGAAATTAAAGGGATCATCTCCCCATAGTCACTACAGAACAACTTTCTTGTAAGTTATTTTCATCACATTTGAAATTCACTGTCAAAACTCACCAAAGATTTACAAATCCAATACAGGATCAGGGTTATCAAATTACAAAATCTGCTCGGTATAGCACAGAAAATGTAATGATATAAGAAGTGCTGTATTAATGGGGGTAAGAGCGGGAGAATATGGTTCTAGATCGTGAACAGGTAGATTTTTAGTATTTTGGAGGAATAATGTGGCGGAAAGAACAATGGCAGTCTCGCCACGCAAATCGTTTGGTGAATAGTTCGTCTACCGAAGATATGAACATATTATGTATCGAGTGGCGCATTCGAGTTTACACAGTGCACTGACGGTTCTCATTTTCAAACGATTTTTATTTAATAAATATAAATTTATTGAATCTATTGGTAATGGGCAATTGGCGGTTATTCATACTTGAAAGGATGATATATCCATCCTTCAGTGAGTATTACCTAAATCATATGTCCAGATTTGAAATCCTTTATGGCTTGTTGCAAAGATGTGGGAGTACCATTTACCCATGTGGCGAAACCTCTTAAAATGGTTTATAGTTCGATGTCAATTGCCATTTTTTAGCATGTTTGATAGGTTCGATTAGTTGTATTTATTGTTCATGTCATTGCTTTTGTTAATCTGGAATAAGATTTTAGTGAGGCTTGTCCATGATCTAAATCCTCATTAACAGAATCACCTTATATATACGCATGATTCTTATTTAAGATTTGCAAAGTCTTGAGAAACAATGGCAATTTTTCAGAATGGATATCAGTCCCTTACTTCCACCCCGCATTCCACACTTTGTGAAGTCACTTACATTTTCACTCACAATTTTATTATCCCTTCTGTAAATGAAATATCAGTCTGTCTGGTTGAAGAAGTAAACAAACTCGGGTGTCTGACATGACTTATCATTTGTATAACAATATTCTATGGAAGAAAAAAAATCTTTATTTATGATACTATTTAAACTCCATGTAAGATTGGTAGTGTTTTGGTTTGATGACACTTCGCTGAAAGAATTACGAAAAGGTAAATAAGCACTTCATCACATCTGCTCCTGCAGAACCCCTGCCTGAGGGAGATACTAAGTAAGGAGGGATGAAACGGATGTAGGGTGATAGAAAAGTTGAAAATGAAAACAATGAAAGATCTGAGATAGAAGATAACATGGGGTTAATAGTAAAGAAAGATAAAAAGATAGACAGAGCTGTATGAAGATAGATAAATAAAATGAAGGGAAAATATTGATAAAGATATTACATGAGAAATTGCCCTATAGAAAGAACAAAGAAAAAAAACCTGCATCAATAACAACGTTACGCATGTGACCAGAACCCCGACCAACAACAGACCAAACAAAATACTACTTTACCCCGAATGGCCCTAAATCGGTCAGTTCGGAGTCGGTTTGGCGGTGAAAAAATGTCTCAAATAATATTGTGTTAACAGTAGAAAGGGGAGGAATGGACAAAACCATATAGAAATAAGGAAATCATCTCTGACCAACAGTGTAAAGCAATCTGGCGTCTATGTGCTTTCCAAAGAGAAGACATATCGGAGATAGATAAAAAGAATAGAGAGGGGGAATAGACGATGAAGAATGATCTACGAAGATGCTAGAGATGAGAGCTCTCTAGAAATAGGGGCAGCATTAAAGATGACGCCGTAACTGGAGCGTCCCCTTCAAGTGCAAAGCCCTGCGCGACAGATCTGCCCCAATTGTTCGCACATGGAATGCAAGGTCACTCTCTGTCCGATGTTCCCAAATCACGTTTGGCTGACGTGCTGATGTGACCAAACTATTTTTCTCACCGTCTTGCGACTTTAAAGGAAGGGTTCCACGCTGCCAACCAAGAATTTGAAAGTATCATTAATTTATGACTGAACAACGAAAATAATAAATTAGACTGAATAGAGTAAGGAGCCTATTTTTTTTTAGCCGTGTTTGGATTTTAAAGGGAAGGTACATCACAGGCAGCTAAAACTGTTCGGAAATTCTTGACTGAAAATAGAAAAATAAAGAAAACAAACTGAAATTAGAGCAATGAGAATAATTTTCTCGTCGTCTTGCAACGTTAATTGGAGGATACATTACTATCAGCCAGGCGATCAAAAATGTTTGAGATTCATTATTGAATAGTGAATAGGACAAAACAAACACTGAAAGATAGAGCATGTAGGGTTTTACTGAATTTGTTCACGACATTAAGTTCGTGATCAAATAACACTTTCGGCTCGTAAACGCTACATATTCATAAAATCACCTCAAATTGGGCCGTAAAGGTTACTTACAGAAAACTGTGATTACAAGTAGGCAACGTGTTGAAGAAAGAAAAAAATAAATCAGAATTTGCCTTATTCACTCCGGATTCCAAGGCATGACATTTGGAACACTGGCTGTTCATGACATTGTAATATTTGAAATACTCCTGTAGGACGATATTTCCTGTGCAACTGGTATAATACCTGTTACAACTATAGCCAAATGTTAAGGGTCGGGGCTTGTCAGGAGCTCAGCAAGAACAAACTTAACGAATAGTATAGCTTTCATATTAAATAATGATTACCATTGATGAAAATGTCTTCAATCTATTTTCCGAAAGCATAAGAGAGCAAAATTCAACATCCCAAATTATTATCCATACCTTGCACTGTTTTTTCCAAATCTATTTTCTGACTGGTGTAATATCGATACTGTGTGCTTTCAGTGTGTGACCTTTAGCATAACTACTCAAATTACTAATTTACCGAAGAATGCATACAGGGCGGACTACTTTTGTAAAGACTCTTTTTTCCATAATGTATGTTGTGACATTACTTGTGATCGGGGGTAATGAGGTATCTATAGTAACAAGCAAACTCCGACTGCTCTTTAAAGTGAAAATGTTGTCGATGTTTTCTGTGACCATACTGGTGGGATGTGAATACGGAAGGACATCAATCAGCGAGTCGATTACTATCCCGCATGTCTGATGCGATTGAGATGTATCAGCGCATTTGGAGAATAGCTTTCAAATGTGATGCGATCACGTCAAAGTAGCCATTTTGAATTGACCGAAATGGAGAGGCGGGATTCCTATACATAGTTACGCGTGTCGGTATTTCAAGCTTAGGGACCGGGCGGTGACGATAAAGAAAGTTTATAGAAGATGAGCGAAGGGATTGGTTATGTAAAATCTTTCGGCAATCCTTCCATCAA
Source organism: Strongylocentrotus purpuratus (assembly GCF_000002235.5). Classification (NCBI taxonomy): domain Eukaryota; kingdom Metazoa; phylum Echinodermata; class Echinoidea; order Camarodonta; family Strongylocentrotidae; genus Strongylocentrotus; species Strongylocentrotus purpuratus. The sequence continues at coordinate 7,271,501 of NW_022145609.1, forward strand.
CATCCAATGATCCCCATAAACTTAGGATTTAAGGAATTACTTAAGCAATTTCCAAACACTTTTTCTGAGATAGGATGGATATTTCACTGATAAATTGTAGTTCTGGGTTATCCATTTGCAGCCCCCAGAGTATGTAATTATTATCGCCAACGCAATCCACATAATTATCCCTTGCAACACGTTATCCTGTGGTTCCGATGAAAGAGTTAAAATTATGTATGCCTTCATACTTCTGGTGCATTCAGTAAATCTTTTTACTGTATCCAATATTTTAGACATTCATTTGGATCTAAAATATTATTATTCAAGACATCCTTTTTAAATTACAATACAGCTTCTTCCACTAAGACATTCGCGTTTAGTTAGTAATCTTTAAAAACTCATCAGTGCAATGAAAAAATAGACTTCAAATTTACTTGAACCTGAAAAGAAAGGAGGACGCGTATAGATAAACCTGCTCTAGATATACAAGTACAACGTTTACACCGAATGGCAGGGTGAAGGTAAACACACGCACACAAAGTAACCCACCCTCGCGCACACACGCATGTCATGTGGCGCAGTTCTGTATACACCGTTCTCCGACCCCATGAGGAATTCATTTTCAAGCAAAGATTTCAACGGCTTCTAATTAGCCGAGCAACTGGTATAGCAGGCCGCATGAAAAGGTGAAAACAGCACTTATCGCTGTGTGTGGGACTAAAACGTTTCGGAATAAAGCATGACATGCACTAAAGTCCGACCTACCTCTCTAACAAGCACATTCTTCCAAATTTAACTTGTGGAATGGATAGTGCAACCGTGTTTTGCTAAACCCATTCCGTCATGGGTAGACGTGTATGACAGGGAGTCAGCCAAGCACAGCCTCGAGACACGCTTAACCCAAATCAATACCAAAAAACACAAAGAAAATCGAAAATGTTGGAAATAACTTGCACCTGTTTGGTCTAATTATCTATCTTTATATTCAGCATGGAAGTTCTTAGATTATACGTGTCGTGAACAGGCCTGCCCTTAACAGATTTTGTAATGACGTTGTCTGAAATCGAACTTCTTTGTTATCTAGAATTTCGGTTGAAAATAATTGAGGGAGGGGTATGTCTGCCTTTCGATGCGCTTTATTAAATGAAGTTTATACATGCATTCAGCAGAATATAATATATATGAACTAGCATGGTCCTGGGGTTTCTTAATCTGAAAATACGCTGAAAAGAGTGGTATTAATGTGATGCCAAAGTGGAATATAATTTAAAGAAGAAAAATACCGAATGAAACACATTTCTGTTAATAAACTGTATCACTTGTTAATCTCTTTCAATGGAGTATTTCATGTTTAAATTTCACAATTGCTCATTTAGGGTGCAATTACCATTTTGGCTCAAAAGTATAAACGTTGTCATTATCACGTGTTTATTCTGATATGAGTAATGCTAGTCCAAATTAATGGAACCAAAAAATTTTGGTATAGTATTGCACCTATTATAACCTGATAGTTGTGTATTAGAGTATTGAAGAAAAAAACTTTAAAAAAATGATTTTATGTTATGTTAAAGAGGTAAATCATATTTATAATATTAAGGAACCCCATGAAGAAACAACTGCTTTTTGGCATTACAGCTGAAATGGGATATATCCGTTGTATTTGAAACTTTAAAATTCATTATGTTTGTTGTTCATGTTTTATTTGATTATGGAAATAAAAACAAACAGACAGACACAATTTGCACCTCTATTCAGAGAACAAGTATGCTTTGCCATTTGGAGCATCCTGTGAAATAGTCATTTGCGAATACATGTTCATTATTACATTAAATAAATTTCGAGCTTGCCGTAATAGCCCTACCACGTGAGACGTATTCATGTATGCGTTCAAAAATATGAGAGTTTTTTTGTCTGATATGCATTCTACTATAGTCATAAACATCTAAATGAGATTTTGCCATTAAACAAAAACGTACGTTAAGTGTGATAAAAAGTTTATCCTTATCTGTTATTTTGTTTAACATTATCAATCATTTCTATAGATATATGTGTATGACTACTATGTTTATTACTTATATTTCATTTATTCGCTAAACTTAACTTAAGCATTAGCTTTGATAGTCATTAACATTAACACATCATTAAAACTGATTACAAGAACCCTTCATTATTAGTATGTTTTGAATACCGAAAGGAAAAGAACAGTTTTGCCCCTTTAACTAAAGGCACTACATCCTGAAATAAAGTTCAATTCACTTTAAATTCAAAGGACAATAATGTATTCTGAACTGATATGTGTTTTTTTTTAAGTAGTTAAGTACTTTATATTTTGTGTTAGTGCCACATGTTTCATTTATCCTTGGCGGAATTGTAATAAGATCTTCTTTCGCTCTTGTGTGAGTGCAATTTAGTCAACAATCAGTATGCTTCGTGGTTAAGAGGTTTTGATATAAATCAATGGCGGCGTTCACTTAGTGCGCTATGAAATAATTGAATTTAATTGAATTTCTCTATTGTCATGCACAAAATAAAATGGAGGCATAAAAATCGTCTTACGAATCACATTTGTATAAAATGTAACAATACATTAACATATCATAGACGAATAACATAAATAACATAACAGTGTAATGTAATTTAATCTCTCTGTTGAGAGCCAGGGGAATTATTTGATTATTTGTACTCCCCTTGGCTCCCAACAGACAACACTTACTTAAATATATTCTAGAAAATGTACATGATAACAATCAATGTCATATAAATAGAACAAGTCACAGCCAAGATCTAAAATCAATTATTCATCAATTGTTAACAATTTCAGATAAAAAGTGTTTATTTTTGGTAGTAGACATAAACCCTCGTGTCTGCAATAATAATTCTGGGTATAACATGATTTTAATTTGTTTCATATGTAAATGCTGATATTTTCCTCTCTTTTCGCCCTTTTCCTTCGCAGATACCTGACTTCCGACACGATGACGCGTTACCTGGGATTTAAAGGAGTTATCTGAATAGACTGATCTTGCCTTAGTTGTGAAAGAGTCGTATATATCTTCATAACTATTATGTGACAGAATACTAGTAAACGGAAGGATCCTCATATTAAAGAAAAGGAAGGATCTTCGTATAAAAACCAATTATCTTTTCAAAACAACGGTGGATTTCATACAGCTCTGTGTAACACGGCCTAGCTGCTAGAGATGTAAAGGAACATTGCAACGAATTCTACAGCATATATCATTACCATCCCAGACGGGGAACACGAACTCATCGTCTATTCCCAGTTGCATATCCATGAGCTTTGCACTTTCATTGCAAAATGTGAAATCAGAATTCGGTGAGGAGATGAAGTCATGAGATACCCGGCTCCGTTATTATGAATTTGGATTAGCGTTTGCTAAGCTGCTTTACATTTTGATTCCACGCGAGGATAAGAAACACTCTACCCATCTCGCGCATAAGCAATATTTTTTCTCTAGTCACTTGTACCCAGGAATTTTAAGGATATTCATTAAGGTTAGTACCCTTAAGCCATACTTTGACGAGAAAAGGCGATTTGTCTTGAGCGGAGCTACGTTTACCAACGCGCCGATCGACCCGGGATATATCGCGGCAGAGCCACGAGGGAGTTGTCAGTAAAGCCTGGTGGCGGCTTTCGGGAAATTACTATGCATGGCGGTACACCAGACGTTCAGGCTGCCGTGATTTCGCAAGTGATGCTTTCACCTTCTTTTCTGCATACTCTCTCTCTTTCTCTCCGTCACGTGGCGGTTCGGAGTTTAGAGAGGAGGTAAAGGAATGGAGCGACAAGATTTTCTAAATCGAGCATATCCATACTAGAGGGCTTTAATCAAAGGAAACTGATATAAAGAGTGATCATCGCTTCGCGTAGATTAGCATACGGTTGAGGGTGACATCTGCTGTATTTCTGGGTCAATGATATTGACCCCGCGATAAAAGAGACGACGGGAGAGCTAGGTTTACATCTTCTTGCCTCCTGAAGGGACAAAAGTCAAGCATGTCTTGGAAATAGATATAGAGCCGATCTATATAAAAGAGATCATGACCCCTTGGTCGATATCATTTTAGTTCAGTTCAATAGTTAAAGGAGTCCGGACCATTGATTCCATCATGTCGAATTCGAATTCGTCACTCCTGCAGGCAGGAGAGGGCGGGCTTCTACCTGATCAACATCAAGAGTTCAATATTTTGCAATTGAGCCGTCGAGCGGCTCCGGAGCAACCAGGGTTAAACTTCACGGCAATAATAGCCCTGCAACCGAGCACCACTATACTAATACCAATTATTATGTTTAGTGTAGGATTGATAGGAAATATAATAGCCTTAGGAGTATATTATTGCTCATCATCATGGCATCGGTCCACGGCCTTCTATGGAATACTCCGTGGGTTCTTCATCACCAGTATTATCGGATATCTGTCTGTCTACCCCATTATGATAGCTGTCCATATTAACGGCTTACACTGGATCGGGGGATCAAGGCTATGTGACTTTCATGGGTTTTGTGTCCTGTCCTTCGGAATGTCCCTAGCCTATATGACAGGGATCCTTGGTTTTGAGCGCTTCCTCGCCGCATGTCGCCCGGTAACGTACAATCGTAAAGTAGAACCTCGAAAGATACCTTTTGTGCTTGTACTGCTATGGGTCGTCTCCATCTTCACAGGTATCTTACCTCTTGTAGGGTTTGGACGGATCACTTTGCAATACCCGTCCACGTGGTGTTTTATTGATTGGAGGGACGAAGAGACAGTGGGTCGTCTGTTCAGTAGCGTGCTAGCGACTATCATCGTCGCAGTCATCCTACTCGTGATTGTGTCTCTCTTTGCCGCGGCCATTGGCGCGCTACACAGGACTATCAAGAAGTGCAAAGACACTACGGCAGACAAAGATAATGAGAGAGGACGCTATAGTTTGACTTTGACGATCGATGATAATTCACATAGGATACCAAGGCGATTTTTTGCAGCTGATAGGGCTCTACTGTGGGCCACGATCCAATACATCCTTCAAGCAAGTGGATTTTTAGTTTGTTACATTCCAATAGTGGTAAGTACTTTTATTGCCTCATTTGATCTGGCTTACTCTCATGGTAGCAATTAAAGAAAAAAGATCGGACAGAAAAAATTATTAAGTGATTAAGTGTAAAACTCCAGCTACCTTGTTCTGTTCTATTCAGTATCAAGAAACGCCATGTTTGGAAGCAGCATTTGATGATGGACTAAAGAGGATAGGTCACACTGAAACAATATTTGCGAGTCTATTATAACAAAAAGAAATGCAAGTATATTGATTGGTTACTGTTTTTCATAATTTCTGTTTGATCGTACCATTTCTAATTGCTATGTTTTTCAATCATCTAGATGAGAATAATCTCCAATGTCTCAGGGCAGCCACTCAACAACTTTAAGAACATGGCTGCGATGCACTGGGCTGAGTTCTACCCCGCCTTCTGTCCCTGGCTCTACATCCTGTGTCACGAGCAAATCTGGATGCGCCTGACCTGCAGACAACCTGCCTACCGGGACGTCCCCTACTCCAGACAAAGCTTACGCCGTCGCAGCACCCGCAATAGGCGGTCATCCAGTCGCGGTCACGACTGCATCCGGGAAGCCAGCGTCCGCAGCCCCCGGGAATCGTTATCGATGGGGACCAGCAACCACGTCAATGTGGTCATGCACGATCACGTGGATGGTTACGCGGTGGACAGTAGACAAGAAAGCTCGAGTAGAGAAGAAGAACCAGTTAGGGGACGATCGGCCAGGAAAAAACTGGATTTCATTAAAGAGGACGATGCCTCCAATGGCCGCTCCCCACAGAGGTTAGTAAAGGGTAGTCATGTTCATCTTTAAATGACCACTATGAGGATGTTTCTAGGACCAAACTACCAACCCGACGGATCCCACACAATTTCATTCATGAATATGTCTTAAGAGAATGTTCTTCTTATGGGCTAGTTATCCGTGTATATTTCCTTGTCATAGTTTTCCATAGGTAGTTGCCCGAGGATAGTATTAGGGGTTATTTTGGAACTGCCTGATGCTTATAATCATAAGGAAAGGAAACAAATCTGCAGTGATCATGTTAATATTGATTCACTTATTTGAACAAGCTATTACCCTTCATAGCTTCAATGTTACAAATTTGATTACCGAGAAGACTAGTTTAAACGTATCCTACAAAAAAGCAATGAAAATCTTTCAATATCCTTATGCCATATTCTTACAACACATTTAAGTCCATCTCATTAGCCGATTGTGTTTCGCATGTACATGTATGTAAAATGTATATATTTACCACGCCTAATAAAACATGTCCATGTTTTTTTTTCTATCTTAAACTGCAGTCCATCAGCGGCGAATTCTCCTGTAGGCCTACCAACATTACCGACAAAAACATCCCCACCGGGTAAAGTTAGATCTTTATCGTCATCATCGACAGTTTCATCATCGAGATCACCTACAAAAGCTGCTCCACGATCGCCATCATCGTCGTCCACAGCTTCAATACCGAATTCGCACCGGTCACCATCGGCATCATCCGAACCTTCGCTTCCCAAATCGCCGAGGACCGACACGCCACGATCACCAACCGCGGTGTCATCCCCGCCATCATCCATCACGGATCCCCTTATATCGAGTACACCAAAGACAAAACTCGTAGTGACGAACAGTTTTCCAGTCGCAAATGGGCCAATGATACAGAACCATGTCAATGCCACCCGAAGCAAAAGCAGCGCTGCTAGTACAACTGGCGGCAGTAGAAGGAACAAGAAAGGAGAGTACAGTCGTGTACCGACAGAACCAACTGACAGTGTGCCACCAGCAAACGTCGTATCGAGAAGAAGCACTTTCGCAAAGGCTGGACGCAAGGAATCATCTATATGAATGACTGTTGACATTAATTCTTTCAGAGATTCTCACGCTCTCAGACACCTCTTGAAATTTCTCATGCCTTAGACTCAACTTAGGAAATATGCTAAGGGTATACTGATAGCGCGCCAACGAAATTATTATTATACGAGAAAACAACTGACCCAATTCGTCTTGATCTTCTAGAGAAAAGTCTTAGGTAAAAGGCCTACTACAGAGAATCACATTTTGTAACAGGATTGAGATATCTGTCCTCCTACTTGAAGAAATTCTTTTCTGGTGCATGTGACATAAGAATTAAAAATTGGAAAATAGCACGAAAACAGACATTCTAAAGCTTTTCGTCTTGTCCTCAATCGGAGTGAATTCTAAGATTGAACAGAAAGCCGAAATCAGACCAAAGTATTACCTGCCAACATCCATTTCATTGTAATTTAATGGTTTATTATGATATTCGTACATTGAGTGATGTATCTTTACTTTAATTTATTTGATTCTTCTTGTTTGTGCGGTGTGAAATCGAGCTTTAATTAAAGAACCAAATAATATGAACATGCCTTTTATAACGAGGTTGTCCTTCCAGTTGCTGTATATGTTTATAAAGATTGAATTATTCTTGTGCTTGAAAAGCACACATTTTGTAAAATTAGAAAGTTAGACAATTCTGTTTTTCTTTTGGAACATCTAAATTCCTTTAACAAGGATATATAATGGCATATACATTATAAAAATGATGCTGTAAGATTATTTTGAAAAAATGGGATATATCCGATGGATGATATTGGGGCATTAGTAGTCGAAAAGAGGGAATCAAGAAGTTTTTCATGATCTAGATTGAGTTTTATGCCATAATAATTTCCTCATTTTTTAAGACACCGTGAAGCGGTTGCAGGACTGTTGAACAAGTATTGCTATAATGTTCACTATAATACTTGCATCCCTACATACCCGAATCTCTTTCCTTCATTCTTTTGTCTCTCCCCGTTTCAAAAACTTCCATCTCTATTTTTGTTTTCTCTCTCTCTCTCTCTCCATCTATCTTTCTATCTACCTATCTATCTATCCACCCATTCATCAGTCGTTCAATCTCTTTCTACATCTCCCTCCTTCCTCCCCCTCTCTCCCTCGATACCATGACTTGTGTATCGCTGAATTACACACAATTTACATCGCATTTGTACTTTTTGGGGTTACATTTTATTTTAAAGGTCTCAAATATTTTCCTTCTATAACATTGTAAATATAATTTAATTTCTTATGATAAGACAAAGTGTAATTTCTAACGGTCACGCGTTTCCCAATTTAGAGTTCCATAAATAGGTATTACATTAAATGGTTACCTGTTTCACATAAGTTTAAAGAACCAATGACATTTTGGCAGCAATTGCAATCACAATATGTGTAAAGCTACATTTAGGCCGAGGTCATAACCCAACGGAAATATTTTCAAAAATCCAATTTGTACAGGTCAATATCAATCAATGTCAATGTACATCACGTATTTATAACATATGATCGCTCTATTTTATGAAATATAAAAGTTTTTTGCAATCACATCTGCGCGATATGCCATATTCTGGAAGTATTTGCAACTGCAACGAGTATTTCTCGAGGAAAGTATGTGCTCGATAATGCATATCTGAAAGTACTGTATTCATGAACCGTTTTACAATGCTTGTCTAGATAAATTATGTAAATATTTGATTTGTTTATATTCTGAAGTGTCAATAAAATAATACATGCGAGGCAGCATATCATTAATTGACTTCTTTACTGCATGATTATTTCAGTACACGTATATTTGGTAATAGCCAAGTGGTTGTATGAAACAAGATAGCAAGGATTCCGACATGACAAGAAAGAAAGAAAAAAAGATACAATGACATATACATAGAGTAGATTTTTCGGGTACCAACAAGAACATTTGCTTTGGGGATTAGGCCATTTTCGTAATGTAACCAAATTTAATGCATAGGTCTTTGTGAAGTGCCTCAATACAAATTATTTCATTCACCTGATAAGAATAATAGTATTTCAATAGACAGAATCCGAACTGCATACATTAGTTGTTGCCAGGTTGGACAAATATTATGGCTTGACCTACCTAGCAACACTTAATATATGCCGTTGCATTCTGACTATTGAAATACTATTATTCCTATCAGGTGAATGAAATAATTTGTATTGAGGCACTTCACAAAGACGTATGCATTAAATTTGGTTACATTACGAAACTGGCCTATTGATCCGGATTTGATGTCGTCAACAAATAAAGGGTTAGGTATAATGTTTTGGTCTATTGTTAAAGGTAATATGTCCTATTTGCAGCCAACATCAAATTCTGTAGAACTTTGCAGGAATTATGAATTTGTCATGTATGTCCTATCTGTGAAATTTAAACGTTAGCAGTGTCCTAATATTCAAATTATGCAAGGAAACCCGTTTACTTGCTAGACTTCACTGTCAGACACTATTGAGGGACTGACTGACTTTGTTTCCTTTGGTGATAACATACATAAAATGAGCTGTAAAGAGTACATATGCATTTGTCTACATCAATAACCCAATTCCTCTAATGGCCAAAATTAAACTGAATCTTTGCGCAGCACAAAACGTTCGACCATTGGGTACAAGGGTCTGAAAATCAGACTATTACTTTCGTAATTACAATCACGATAGTTACATTCCCACTTAAAGACATTTTCAAGCCCTTTTGTTTTGAGAGTTTTAAATTAGTATTATCTTTCAAATGCCATTGGAATTTAACCTTTCCATTTTGTTGACCTGCAAATGGGACATAGTACCTTTAAAGTTTTAAGCCCGAGAAGTGTTAGGGAAAAGTCCCTAGAGCAAGTTTGTAGCCAGAGCTAGCGTCCTATAAATCATTACAGAGAAAAATAATTCAAATGAGGTGTATCCCTTTTCCTGTTTGCATACATGAAATAGAGAATATCAATAAAAAAAATTCTGAATTAGCCTTCACGACATATTGTGGATTCTATCGCCCACTCATTACATTTCAAAGAAATTCATTTTGGCTGGTCGTAAACAATTCTGAAAATAGTATTCTTGGAAAAAAAGATGAAACCTCTGTTGATCTTTCTTTCTATTTTCGTTTTCCTTCTTCTTTTTTTTCGTTCTTTCAACCCTTTTTTCATGATATAGAAAATGGTCATTAGGACTATATGATTGCATGCGCTAGTGCCCTTCGGTAATGCATTAAGGGGGTTACTTGTATTTAAAGAGCAACACAATGTTTACAACAATCCGTATAAGGTGATAACAGAAAGATCAGAGAAATATATTGGTGATATTGGTGATTTGATAAATAAATGATTGCCTAAGGTTAATTTTTGAAAATAAATTTGTTGTGTTCGATATTATTTGGAGTCTTTGGACAGTATAAGATTAATTTTAAAGGTAATGCAAAGTTTTGGGAAATTTTGAAAATTGGTTGGATAGTAATTATTCTTTAAAATGTTGATATATTTGGATGCCCCTGTGGAGGTATTATAAACACTAGTGACAACGATCATTGAATATTGTAAAATCGCATATGCTTCCAATATGTTCATTTGAACCAAAGTCATGGCCCCATACCAAAACTTTGTATTGCCTTTAACAAAGATCTTGCTTAATTAATGCTTTAAAAATGGCATATTGTGATGCCTCGAATGGCCTACCGTATGGCATGGCGTCAGACTAAAAATCATTATGTTCTAGTCATTTAAACTTAGCTTCACACATACAATAATCACAAGACTATGACACATATATCATATGTTGAATATTTAACATTAATTTTATTAAAAACTATCATATCTGAGATCATTAAACTTCAAATCATAAACTCCAGTGAAGCTCTACGATCATCATGTCATATACATGTATTTACAATACTTTGCATATTAATAGGTTAAAATTGTTCAGATCCGAATAATAGGACCACAACCCTTTACCACAAACTTCATTTAATTCTTTATCAATCGATTCAATTCATTTAATAACAACCACGCTGAATGCCAAACATGCCATTACAACTTGGAGTAAAGCATTACTCTTGGCTATTAAATGTTATCCAAGTTGCATGGTTTATTGTTGGCATGTAGATGTACCAGAAAGTGATCAAGAGGTACCATTCAGAATGTTACAAGAATTTTAGGCTTTTTTTCTACATATGATGGGTGTGGCATTGGGAGGGGGAAAAAAAGCCTTCCTCATAAACAGGAGATAGATAGATTTCCTAGTTTTCATTAGAACTCATGTTTACATAAATCTCTATCAAAATGGCACAATATTTTATTGACAATGTATTTCATGAAGACATCATACAGACAGGACTCAATGATAGCAAAAGGCAGACATCAGCGTACATTAGGTGCAACTAAACAATATTACACCCCTAATCCTAATCAAGGCCATCACGAGCGGGAAGTGCTCTTAGCTTTGTAAAGAGCATTTCAATCTACTCATCACCCTAAACCGTCTTATGGTTGAATATCTGAGAAGTACTCGCGAGAGAAGCACTGAACCTACTAAGAGGACAGTTGAGTAGAAATATATAATTTGAGTCACTGAACCACATACAATCTTTGCAACTCACTATCATATCACAGGCCTGTCCATTCAATTACCAATTAACATCATAATCAAATCACTCATGATCTGAACATGCTGATGAAACATATTGATATCACAGCTGTTTGTTCTACATATCTAACCACAATCTTGATTCAAATACACCATTTAAGATTACATCATTTTCATTACGTCACTAAAAACATGCATGTAATTATAAAATTGAAAAGATAATTGCATCAATCAAAAAGAAAATGTAAAAGAACATGATCATGAAAGTGTAGAGATTTACAAAATGACATCATGTTTGTAGAGGATATTGCCAATAAATAAATTTAGGGGGTAAAAATAGCAAATGAAACTCTGGAAGAAACTGAAAATTATAAAAGATCCTAAATTAATATAACAAACAGTAAGAGAAGTGTAATGGGTAAAATCTTTTCTATAATATTTTTTTCTAGAGAAATGTTGTTAATCAACCTGTAAAAATATACATGCATATCCATGCTAGCACCCCCTTTACAAACATGGTGGGATTATATTCAAGTCAAATTGTTATTCTATTCAAGATGAGGGTAGAATAGCCAGTCCACGTGCCTAATGTAGGTAATAATCTGCCTAGAGCCAGACTAGATTGGTTTGAATTCTGTGAGGTCCCTCCAAATTTGGAAGCGCTTAGTGATTGTAATAAGCGCTATATAAAAACTGAGTATTATTATTATTATTACCGACTCGACTTATCCATAATTATCTGTAGTACAAACATATTTACAGTTATGGCATGGAGGTACTAGTAGGTAAGAAACAAAAGAGCTACACCAGCTATTGAAACGTTGATGCAGACAAAGGCTTAATTCATTGCAATGCACAACTCATTCAGAATATAATAAAATAACAATATTCTTTTCTTGTGTACTACATATCACATTATGACCCCCCCCCCCCCCCCCAAAAAAAAAAAAAAAAAAAAAAAAAAATCCTACATGCATCTTAAGATGTCTGGAAATTGCTGAATACCTAACACTACCATACTCTCTCTCTCTCTCTCTCTCTCTCTCCCTTTGGGTTGCATTTGTATCTCCAAGGATTTCATCAAGTCAATGACCAATATGTATAAACCGATGCAATCCAAAATCCATGCACAATATTATCAATGGCTACTGTTTATCCACTCTCTGGTGAAATGTATCACAAAGAGCATCATAAAGTCAATCAATCAGTAACAGAGATCTATAGATAGACCCTGAACCAACTTTCAACCAATCAGCAACAGATCTATAGACCCTGAACCAACTTTCAACCAATCAGCAACAGATCTATAGACCCTCAACCAACTTTCAACCAATCAGCAACAGATCTATAGACCCTCAACCAACTTTCAACCAATCAGTATTTAAACGGAGATCTATAAACCCTCAACCAACTTTCAACCAATCAGTAACAGAGATCTATAGACCCTCAACCAACTTTCAACCAATCGGTAACAGAGATCTATAGACTCTCAACCAACTTTCAACCAATCAGTATTTAAACGGAGATCTATAAACCCTCAACCAACTTTCAACCAATCAGCATTTAAACAAAGATCTATAGACTCTCAATCTACTTGTAGCCACGTCATACCGCCATTTACAATATAAATAGATAAATATTTACAACCCTTTGTGCAGTTTTAAACCATCAAATTCCAGCTTATTAAAGATAAACTTTAGTACTGGTACTGCGATTGCATTGTGAAAGAAAGGGTGTGGAAAAGATCAGAAACAGTTGATCATATAGCATGTAAGTATTGGTGTCCACTGCAAGGTTCTGGAGTCATCAAAATCATAATAAATTTGACCGAGTCTTGGTAAAGTAACAAGCACTGTACACAGAAAGCTATATATGGGACAACACATGGTGTCGGGCTAGTACTACCTTGATTTCCTTGTCTTTCTATGCTCATTACTCAGCCAGTATACATTTTCTTCCAAAATTGTTTGGCACATGTCATTTATTTGTAATCGTGAACATTCAGTGTAAGTTTCGTTTGATTCTGTGAGAATTAATTTTCTTTTTTTTACCAGAACTGGAGTTTATCTTTAATGTAAAAAATACCTTCACTTCAATCTATCTACGAGATGCAATGATTATTATGACATGTTAATGATATTAAATTAATCTTTTTGAATTGAAGATCATAGAATACATGGACACCTTAATTGCAAACTCAATATTACCACCGTATAATAAGGCCTGTTGAATAAATAAGGGTAGTGCTAGATTACTAATACATTGCATACACAATCCCTCTGTTTCATTTATCAAAATAAATTAAAAAATCAGTATCGGAATGCCACACAGTTTTTGCATTCCTTAATCAACTACCTTCATTACTTGCACAAAAATACATTTTCAATGATTTGGGAGAGACAAGAATGACATGAAAGGTTGGGAGGCATGAATTACTCATCACTGGTAGGTATATCATTACCTTGAGCAAACTACACAATATGGAGTGGTCACGCATCCCTGTCTTTTGTATAGCCCTTTCCCAACGTCAAAGGTCACACTGTGAACTCACAATCGGTCGCTGATAATACATAATCCGATTAAGAAATTAATGGTGTACACACATGACATGTAAAATGTTACCAATTTATTCTAAAATGACAGTCAAATTTTAAAAGCTGCGATAAATTGATCACACATACACCATTCTTTGACATTTTTTATTAGCTTACACAGACTTCACCACTCAAATACAAAGTTCCCCATTGGCAGGGGATGCAAAGGTTAAAGGGTTGTCAGGCAAGGAATTGGGATTTCTTCATAGGGTTCTGTGTTTAACGCGACCATGTGCGAGATCTCAGAGTGAACTTAGCGGTATGGAGGACCCGGACAGACACAGGGAAATGTGACCACTCGATAGTGTGTTGTTGTTGTTGTTTGGTATTATCGGAGTTTTATTCTTTTTTAGAATATTTATTGGTTTCCTCAAGCTTATGATATTGCACATGAAATCAGATTTTCATTTTTTGTTTAAATCTGAGATATTATATGATGCAAATAAGCAAAGGTAAAGGTCAGGAACGAATGAATGAAACTATTAAATTGAATGTCAACAAACATAATGCCTTCAGGTGAAAGATCCAGGTTTTCATGGTAATGTTCAACCTCTTTATGAACAAAAGAAAGCTTAGCAAAGCTAATCAATAATTCAATTGCTTAGCCAACAACAAAAGGCACACATAATTTGATGTGCATGGGACTGGAAGAAGGACTAACATGTTTTCTCTCTATCCATCTACCTCTCTTTCATGTTTCTATCCCTCTACCTCTGAATACTCCCCTCCCTTCCCTTCCCTTCCCTTCCTTTTCTCCTGCTCTCTCTCTCTCTCTCTATCACTCTCCGTATCTCTTTGTGTACATGTATATATCTATCTTGCCATATCTCTCTCTCTCTACCTGTCTCTATCCCTCTATCTCTATTATTGAGTCTCTATTCTCCCTCTGACTTCTCCCTGAGAACTGCTGCCGCCAAGATTCTGATGACTGATGTAATCTTGGTTAGCTGGTCCTCGGTCAGCGTCACGTTGACTGCAATGCGTATGCTGAAAGAACAAATGGAGAGTTTGCTTTCAAAATCTTATGTAGTATCTTAATGACTTTTAAAAAATAAGCTATATTTACTTCAACAAAATGGGGTCAATATAGGCCCTTTTCAACATAGAATGATTTTCAAAGGGGTCCACACACAAATTTAAAAACAATTACCAATCAATATTAATCACATTCTCACAGAATAGCAACAGCCATCTTGAAACCATGCATTCATGCACTATACCACTGAATCCAAAGTACCCTCTACTTGGGGATACAACATCACATACTGATATTTTTCTTTATTTCAGATTGTTGTGTACATGAATATGTTATACAAAATCAAGTAATAGCATTCGCAAAATAAAATCCACGGTATTAAGCTCTTGATCAATCAATTAGTCAAGTGTCCACATTCGTGCAAGCCTAATGCTACAGACTAATTGCAGGACGCGTACAATAATTCAATGTTGGTATTTTAAGGTTTCTTGGCACAAAAGTGGCTAACATAAATATATTTCATGAATGTTGTTTCAAACTAACTCTTTGTTGACTTTCTCTATTTTTAAGACATCCTCTCCTCTAAACCATCCTGTTGAATACTTCAGTGTGACACACAGGAATATGTGAAGTACTATGTGCACCATCTCTACTTGACTTACCTTGGTGGTGGTAGGAAAGCTTCTTCTTCCTCTAGATACCTGGCGACAGTAAGCACCACACCTTCATCTAATGCCTGCCAGGGTGTACAATAGAAAATAACAGTCATTGCATAACAATTGCCAATTATCACAGTAAAGAAAATGTGATATTGTGTATGTGACACAGCCTCCTGGCCAAAATGGAAAAATATATAATCAATCACCCTCCAAACACAGCTATGTGAAGTGAAATCATCTGAAGATTTAAACAGAGAGCAAACCCTCATTTGTGCTCAAATGAAAAGTATTCTGCACATAATCAATAATTCTGGAGGAAAAAATGGGCAGTCTGTAGTCCAGCAAATTTATTGCATAATAAATGATAGAAATTCTAAATCCTATTGTTTTTTGTTTTTGTAAGATATACATCTACCTTCACCATAGCAATTTTAGTTACTTGCTATCAATTTGAATCTTTCCAAATATGGCTTGGATAATGAATCTCTGTGACAATATGTTGGTGCTATACTTAAAGTAGGCCTTTCACTAATCACTAATTAGATTTCATCGCTTTTCAAATTGTGAGATTGTGGCTTGCCGTTGCACGTCATTCAATCTTACCCTGACGACAATCTTTTCCAGGAATGCTTGGTCTTTCTGCCAATCTCCACTGGTCTCCTCCAACCTGAGATGCTTGATGGGTGAGATGGGGTCACCATCCAACCGGTAACCAGGCAACCTAACACAAACAACAATATCACAGAATGAATGTCTACATGTCTGACCCAACGTCTGCGGTTGGGGTTGCAACTGGGTTAAGGTTAGGTCTAGGCTTAGGATTAGGGTACACTGTTTGGCCCAGGGTGAAGGTAAGGAATGTAACTAATGTATGATATAAACCACAGTAACTTTTGGCACAGCATGTGCAGTACAACCCCATACAAAATGCCCTCGCAAGATGTCCTATTTTACTAGATTTCATGGATATTGTAATCTAATGCAAAGGCAAGATTACAATTTGATTGCTGATTCATCAAATTTAGGGATACCTTCAGCTTTATGTGATAGTGAAAGTGCAGTCACCCTCAAAGAAAAAGAAAATATTATTTGCCATATAATTGTTTATTTGGTTAATAGTCACATGCCACTTTGTAGACATTCTACAATAGATTTATTAACAAAGGCCAACGTAAAGAAAAGAACCTTTACAAAGGAGAAGGAAATATGTCATCTCTTTTAAAATACAGTTATTGAAAGATTGAATGAAGAACATAAGTTTCAATATCATTTTGCCCCATTCTCTATTCATGAATGAATAAAGGAAAATGCCTATTGATCCTTCATTTTCGAATCTATAACTGTTATAGGTCTTAATTCACATGTACACACCACTTGATTTAAGGTCATATGTGAAGAAGAGAAACACAGATCATCTAACTCACCCTGAAAGCTGTACATGAATAAATTCATTATTTGACCTCAACTTCTGGAAAATATCAGTCTCTTTCTGTGTAATATCTACTGCCATGCTGGCTGCCGAAGCGAGCATGGGAGGTAGAGAGGCCGAGAAACAGTAGCCAAGCCCAGACAGACGCTGCAAGGAAAGACAAGTATTGACAATGTAAACAGTATAAAGACTAAAGGTATCTAAACCTGTCTTTATTTTAAGGTTTTTATATTTCGTTCTTGTAACTATTTAAATATACTTGTACATGCTTATTTTTTACTTTGTAAAGCACATAGAGAAACTTCTGTTTATTATGCGCTCAACTATGACCGGTTTATATTTTCTCCTTATTTTAATTTCTCATCATAACAAGATCAATGACGAATCTACAGAGAATGTATTTTCACTTCAGATGATTGTGGGGTTTCTTGAAAATATGATGATTGTGATGATTATTTCTGGCACTGCGCTTGTATTTGTCATGTTTGTTCATATTCAAGAACTTGCACTTCAATTTTATCTTTACAAATAAAACACAAAACTCTGTCCATGTAAAAAATCTTCTAAATTCATGGGGTTTTTTCTCCTAAAATATAAATAAAACATTTCCTTGTACACTCTTAGTAACCAAAATCAATTTTCAATACAATGAACACAACAGATTATTTTCAAATTCAATCTTTGATAATACGTCATATGACTGAAATGCAGTTTCAATAAAATGCACATTATTGTATTATATGAACAAATCAAACATTAATAAACACTACATGGTTACGTTTATTTCATTCTTAAGCCTCAATTCAGATTGCGTTGGTAAACAGAGCCTTTAGCTGCAGCCTACTGTATCGTATCTGAATGAGCCTGTACATCAGAGGTAGGGAAATCAAATCGTTACCTGGTGATCAACAACGTATCTGGTACCAAGACAAAACCCTCCCATAGTACCGAGGGCTGCTTCCATTGAAACTGAAATTAGATCAATGTCGGTTATCTGCCAGGAGAAAAAGACAAGAAAAGAGTTTGTGAGGCTTAGAAGAGTTCAGATCAATGGCTACTATGAAACCATCAAACATGCAAGGTTACTATAACCCTAAGTATGAGATGAATTACATACATTTTCCAGTGCTTTAATCTAAAAGCTCAAATGATACATCATCAACTTTTCCTATTTTAAATGTTGAAAAGTATAGTTAGATTTTACATTGTTGCCTTTGTGGTTTTCTACATACTTTTGCCCCCCCCCCCCCCCACTCATCCTCTCCCATAAAACCGCACCCTTGAAGGGAATTATATATGCAAATAATCACTAGCTTATTATACTCACATCAACACCTGCATGCTCTGTGACTCCACGACCTGTCTTTCCAAGTACAAAGAAAGACATGGACTCATCCATGAAGACACGCACCTTGTACTTGTACTTCAATTCAATCTAAGAATAAACATAAACAGATTTAAGATGAAAGAGAAGTGCACAGTTTCAATTGCTTTGAAAGAAATAATGCACTTCTGCTCTTTTTCATACACCTCTTAATTTCATTCCAGAAAAGACATAGCATTTGTTATATGATAAACATAGAAAAAAATGTGTTATATAGAAGTCAAATCAATGAGAAATGCAAGATCATCTGTCAACTTGAAATCTATCATTTCAATTAGATGATTATGCATTCAACATATTTTTTTCCTCCCCTTCTCCTATTCCTGCCCCTCCTCCAACAACTTATCCTTTTTTTTTTTTTTTTTGCTTTATACACTTCTGTTATACAATAACTGGCTACTTCATCACTTGAATACTATTTCCTTATTTCAAACAACACTATTGATTTACTTACCAGTTTCTCAACATCAACAATGGTTCCATGGTTGACATACAGCCCTTCTACTACGATGAATTTCCTCATCACTTTAGCTTTCTTAGGATTCTGCAGAAAACCGGAAAATATAACTTTTTGTTAACTTCATTTGTACGTCCTCCTAATGTTTGGTTCATGCACTTTATAGGTATGTATTTGTAATCCTGATATGAAATTTGCTTTGTATAAATTAGGGCTGTGCACAACAGTGTAATGAGGTACCCGAGTACACTCCCAGGCTCCCAGGCGAATACTCGAATATTCGGACGCCATGTTTTTTATTATTTTTTTATTTTTTTGAATTTTTTTGAATTTTTTTGAATTTTTTGGATTTTTTTTGAATTTTTTGATTTTTTGATTTTTTTCTTTTTTTCTTTTTTTGCCACTACCATACCACTCGGCAGTTTCTCAGGTCCCTCGCTGAAAACGCATGCAACTTTACTTTGAGTCGCAGTTGAAGGCGCCGATTTAATAAGAATAATAACAGTAAACAATGCTGTTTTAAAAACCAAAGATGGCAAAATAATCCATTTTCCTCCAAGTCCAAACAGAAATCTGGACATTTGGTCCTAGTTTCTGAAAGGTGAGTTTGACAGTGCTTGAGTTGGGAAACATTTTTACCGACGGTACCATGCCAGCGGATGCCGCTCTCCCTGGCACGGGTTAGCGTGGGCCTGGACATTTTTTTTTTTTTGCGGCCGAATATTCAAGTAGTTGTCAACCGTGCGGGTACTCGAGCATTCGACTACCCGTCGCAGCCTTAGTATAAATCAAACCAACTGAAGATGAATTTCTGAAATAAAGACAAATGAATCAATGTATTCAATTTGATGTGAAAAGTTATTCAATAAAAATCTAAAGTGCTATTACAATAGTGGTTGACACAGATAAAAAATAGCTTTAACTTGTGGATTTTTATTTAAAAAAATAGACATGGTTGTTTCATATATTTTGTGATGATGAAAAATCTAACTTTTACATCAAGGGAATGAAAAGGATATATTTTTTCTCTCTCTCTCTGTGCTTTCTGCTAGCAGTAAAAGGCTTACTATGGTGAATGAGATATATTACTATTAGAGAGAGCATCTAATGAAATGATTCATTTCAAAAGGCTAACTTCACCTTAAAGTGGTAAAACTTATAACAAGGTAAAGCTCTGGAGAATAGACTTAGAAATAGCATCTACATAAAAGCCACTCACCTTCTTGTCTTCTACAGCTTGCTCTTGTAAGAGTCTCTCTAGATCGGCCATGTTGTTATGCTTAAAGAATTTGAGCTTGCTGCGAGATGCTAAGAGGCCCATCTGAATAGCAAAGCTCACCCCTTCATCACTGGCAGGTGAAAACAAAACAAAGAAAATAGTCGTTTTTATGGCAATCCAGAGGTACAGAACAAGGTGCCCAATTTCACTGAACCATGTCATTTTCATAATCAAAAGCTTAATTGTTAGAAAAGAATCACAAACTCCCATGTTAAATCTCAAGAAAGTGCACTTGCACCCTGGGCCAGTTTATACATGTATATGAATATAATTTGATTAAATTATTTCAAAATATCAATTTTCAAAAGAGTAAATGGTACAATCTCATGTTTTACATAATTTGTTTAGCTGTGCAGGAAAGTTTGGAAAGATTGGCCCCCTTGCAGCCAAGGTTTTGGGGAGGGTTGGGCATCGTCTCCCAGACAATAAAATCTTTTGAACAGACCAATGAGACTCTAAACTTTGACCTCAACTTCTCATTATCCTTAGATGATTGTAGACTGTTCCAGAGTCATCTACAGAGTTTGGCCAACTTGGTTTCACTGGGTCACAACATGGCGTATATTCTTTTGTTTTGTGCTTTCCCAACAAAGCAGTAGTCACCATATTGCGTCCAACTCGAACCGGGCTTGCTAAAATCTGTATATACATGTAGATGGCTCTGGACTGGACTGTTCGATTCGTACACAGTATTTCTTTTTCTACAGAAGTTTAATCAAAGTATTTATATGTGTTTAGTCTGCAACAGGTAAATAACTCACCAGAAGACAAGATCGCCCTTCTTGGCATAAGCCGGGATGGCACTGGCAATGGTTGAGAAGCCATAGGAATACAAGATGGCCTCCTCTACCCCCATGTGTTTAGCCATCTTCTCTTCAAAGTTAAGATGAACATCTGTTGGACAATAGTAGAAACTGAATGTTATTGACTTTTCATTAATACATATTTACAAAGCATTGTGATACCATTTTTTGTAGCTATGAATCCAGTTGAAGCCAATCTTATATTTGTCAGAATTTGTTTCTGATTCGAAAATATGGAGTTACGTCTTTGTGTCACTGAACCCTTGATATCATAAATACAACATACATAATAGGCAAGGACCTCTAAGAGGCAATATATGCTTGTAAATGAGGCCCCTATCAAGATAATTCATTCTAGCAAGTGAAAATCCCACTTCAGATGCTGTTGTAGTAGATCATTCATGAATTCAGACTCACCCATAGTCCCAAAGAACCCTCTTGGCCCACAAGTACCCACTCCATATTTCCTCATAGTCTGTATCGCTGCATCCTATGAAAATGAAACAAAGTAATCAAGAATTACTATCCCGAGCGGAGCCGTAAACTTAGACTGTACTGAATCCACCAAATGGGACAACACAATCCATTATCAGTTTATCGTAGATAGTGTACATAGTTCAAATTTTCAAGGGAAACTGGAATTTCATTAAATTCATTTATATACATTTTAGTTCGGTTGTTACAGATAATGTGAATCATGATTTGCCATTTTACATTTGGAAGTTATAACTTTAAAGTTTCAATTCATTATTAACAAACTTTGAATGAAAGAAAAATGAAGGACAACACTGTTTACATGATCCATCTCAGATCTCTATAACAACTTAGCAACTTTGGTAATATAATTCAAATTTCCAATCAGCCCCTTGCTTTAACAAATATTGGAACTTTAAGTATTTCTTAAGTTATAAGAGCATAAATGTATTTGAATAAAATCATCAATTTAATGCACAAAGAATATTCTAAAACAAGCATGGAACTCTTTAGATACCATAATATTAATCTGGGGGTGTTTCACAAAGACTAAGATCAACTTTAAGTTGGACTTAATTTTGGCAGGTCATTCATGTCGCCACTGGTTGCTCTCACCATTGGTCTCTCAATTATAATCTTTAGATAATATTTTTTCCTTCAATAATGAACTATCAAAAAGGGTAAATTCTGTAGATTTGTGACCACGATTTATACGTCCCTTGAGAGACCAATGTCAGTAAAAGGTGAGAGCAAACAGTGGCATGAATGGCCTGCCATAGTTATGTCCAACTTAAAGTCGATCTTAGTCTTTGTGAAACAACCCATTGGTCTACAATGTTTCATGGATATACATGTAAGCTTCCTATTCATTTCAATACTCACCTCTGTTTCTTTTCTTCCCAGCATTCCTAAGAAGTTGAATGTCCCAACATTAATGCCTTCCTTGCCATCCACAACAAGCTTGTTGTTGCCTTGCCTATAAACATAAAAATAATAAACAGAGTTATTAAAAACAATGATATATCGCTGCATAAAAGCTTCTGAATCCAAAGAGGCAAAGAAATCTAGCTTAATGATTGTATCTCACACAGCTACAGACCTGCTACCTTTTTTAAAAATTTACATTGTCAGCTTTTTCCTTAAATAAATCATGCAAGGAAAATTCTAAAATAGAAATTGGTACCCGGTATTCAAAAGCAAAATTTCTTTACTGAAGTTAAGAAACAAAAGGGTTTTCAAGATAATTAGTCTACAAAACAGAATAAATATTCATAAATAAATCAAAGTTACAATAATATATAAGCAGACTAGGAAACCACATGTCTACTATTTTATGAAAATTATGAAAGACTTTGTTTTGATAAATTCAATAAGACATCATTATTCAAGTTGAATTCCTTGAAACAGATTTAAAAAAATGTCCTCAATGAAAATGCTACTCACTTGGTAATGACTTTATAGTGGAGCGCCGGATGGTTTGGGTCTACTGGTGGGACTAGGGGTTCTGGTTCCCACTCCTGGACGAGCTGTTCTCTTTCCTGTTATTGAAAGAGGCAAATAATGTATGATAACATGATCATATTTGACTATAATAATAATATTCAGTTCTTGTATAGCGCATAATGTGTTATGAAATAACATCTCTATGTGCTTCCAAAGAGCTTTGGAAATTATTACCCTAGCTTTACATTATCTAATGATTGTTAGTTTGGAGAAAGAAAGTGATAAAAATTAGTTTTCATATCTTTGGGGACAAATTTGACTCTAATACAAAGTACATTTTCATAACTCAACCAAGAAATAAGAACAAAAGCAAAAGATGGAAAAAATAGATGTATACATTGCAATAATTGAATACCTTGGAGGCTTTCCTTGTTAACATGATAGCAACTTTTTTCAAAAAATCATCTCAAGGGCAATTTCAAAAGTCAATACCGGTACCCTATTGTACATCCCATAGAAATCATGTGTAAATGATATAAAACCTGATTGTCTTGATGTACAAGGCTATTGAAATTGTCTTGGATTGATTTTTCTAAAGTAGTTGTTATCATGTTATTGAAATGATTTTATTTCCGCCCACAAAATGGAAAAATAACTCAGCTGATATAATTTTTTTAGATGACCCACGTGCACAGATTTTGGGCTGATGTGTTTTCTTTTTTTTTATATGTTTTATAATTATTATTCAGTACACAAAAACCTCTAAATCTTTT
The DNA here is from genome assembly GCF_000002235.5 of Strongylocentrotus purpuratus. NCBI lineage: Eukaryota > Metazoa > Echinodermata > Echinoidea > Camarodonta > Strongylocentrotidae > Strongylocentrotus > Strongylocentrotus purpuratus. The sequence continues at coordinate 7,295,234 of NW_022145609.1, forward strand.
TTTTTTCTTTTTCTTTGGTATGTCACTGTCTTCTTATAATTTACACAACGAAATGATGTCAAACTCTTTGTTTGCTTGGATACTTACTGCTTCTGTCAGCTTGACGGTTGACTCAATTGAGTAGCTTTTTGAGAAGATCAGGCGGATGATGAAGACAACAAGAATTACCTCAAATGCCAAGTGATAGAGCGGGGCCTGTGTATTGAAGGGGAAAATAATCATTATTATGTATAGGATTAGGAGGGGTGGTAAAAACCTCTTCAGCTAATGATAATGGATTGTGTTAATGGCCTCCAGGAGACCGTTACTTGCTCCCTTTAAAGTACAATTGCACAAGAAATCAAAGGCCTTGCAAGAATTAATTTGACAATGGGTTTAAGTAAAGGCTTCTGCTAGCACAAGAAAATGCTTAGAAACATACAGAAACTTTACATATAAAATGACTATAACAATTAGTTTGGTGTAAATAGGCACACAAGAAATTTGTTGGATTGATTGAAACAGCAAACGCAAGCCTCCTTACACCAATTGCTGTTGTTGTAAAGTCAGCATCAAATTGGCAACATAAAATCAGCCTTTTTACATGCATCTCCAGCCAGAATCAACATCACAAACTAACGGGAGAAGTCAACGTTTTTGTCATCTAAATCGCATATCAGTTCACGTAAACAGGATTCAGAAAACTAGAAAAAGAATTGTTTCTTCCGTCTGTAACAATGAGTGGCAAGGACTAGTCTAGGGTCTAGTCTAGTAAGACACTAGCACACACACACCCCAAGTATAGTACGATAATACTCTGTAAAGAGGTCTGTAGAGTCTACTCAAATTCAAAAAGGAAGAAGAAGAAGAGGGAGCTCCGTCGTCGGAGATCCCTGGAGGAGTTAGTAAAACACAAAATAAATAGATAGGGTCTAGATAAAACTATTTTCATTAGTCAAGACAATTATTTATATCTTATATCCTTATATTTAGTGGAACAACTTTAGAATACCCCACCATGCGAATTGAAGGTTTTTTTTTTTGGTCCGCCAACCCAACGCTTCAACTTGTTAAAGTAGTACTACAACTTGGTGCCGAGATATAGTCTTGAATGGAAATCGCAATCGTGCCGCGAACGTGCCAACGAGCCAACATGAGTTGAGAGACTTGAAGTTAAATCGCCAACGTGCCAACGTGCCAACGAGCCAACATATGAGTTGAGAGTCTTGAATTTGATATCGCCAACGTGCCAATGTGCCAACGAGCCAACATGAGTTGAGAGTCTTGAAGTTATATCGCCAACGTGCCAACGTGCCAACATGAGTTGAGAGACTTGAATATATATCGCCAACGTGCCAACGTGCCAACGAGCCAACATGAGTTGAGAGTCTTGAAGTTATATCGCCAACGTGCCAACGTGCCAACATGAGTTGAGAGACTTGAATATATATATCGCCAACGTGCCAACGTGCCAACGAGCCAACATGAGTTGAGAGACTTGAAGTTAAATCGCCAACGTGCCAACATGAGTTGAGCGTCTTGAAGTTATATCGCCAACGTGCCAACGAGCCAACATGAGTTGAGAGACTTGAAGTTAAATCGCCAACGTGCCAACGAGCCAACATGAGTTGAGAGACTTGAATATATATATCGCCAACGTGCCAACGAGCCAACATGAGTTGAGAGACTTGAATTTATATCGCCAACGTGCCAACGTGCCAACGAGCCAACATGAGTTGAGAGACTTGAATTTATATCGCCAACGTGCCAATGTGCCAACGAGCCAACATGAGTTGAGAGACTTGAAGTTAAATCGCCAACGTGCCAACGTGCCAACGAGCCAACATGAGTTGAGAGACGTGAATTTATATCGCCAACGTGCCAACGTGCCAACAAGCCGAGAGACTTGAAGTTAAATCGCCAACGTGCCAACGAGCCAACATGAGTTGAGAGACTTGAATTTATATCGCCAACGTGCCAACAACGAGCCATAGTTGAGAGACTTGAATTTAAATCGCCATCGTCTTGGAAAAGGGCTTATGAGAATGAAAAGAGACCGTTTTCATAAATGAAAAGGAGACTGTTTTCATAGATGAAAAGGAGACTGTTTTCATAGATGAAAAAGGGCATTTATGAGAAAGGGAAGGGGCTCTTTTTTAAATGGGGGCGCTTATTAGAAAGGAAAGGGCGCACATGTGAAGATATAAGGTGCGCTATCAGATTTGAATAGGGCAATTATCAGAGGTGAAAAGTGGCGCTTGTCGTATCTGAAAAGGGGCACTTAAATTATTACAGATTATAAAGGGCACTTATATGAGAATGGAAAATGAACACTTATTGCAAAATAAAATGGGAACTTGTCGAACGAAAAGGGGTACGTGTAAAGAAGAGGGGGCACTTTTAAAAATTAATAGGGGCACTTTTCCAAGTAAAAGGGGCACTTCTTACAAAGTTAAAAGGGCACTTTTCCTGTTTTAAAAGGGGCACTTTTGGAGAACTTGATAAAGTGGGGGGGGGGGCACTGTGCCCCCTCCCGGGAGCGCCGCCTCTGATAAACATAGATACAACCATCACACATAATTATGTTTATATACTTTTATAAACGGAAAGTTTCGCTTGTACCAGTAAAATATTCGTCTAATAGTAAAATATCCTAAGCACTAAATGACTAATCGAAACTGTTTTATACTCGACCAAATATAAAACGTTTTGTTAACTATAAAGGTCAGGCGATATTCATCCTATTTCATATACAATCATATGAACGAATTATCTCATGACTGCTCTCCTCATTTGGTAAGTGGGTTATTTACATAATATGTTTGCCATTTTCTCTGTTATTTCTCTGTTATTTTGGTTTACAAAATATTAACGCTGTTGATTTACTTCAACTGCATCGAGAACACATGTGTCCCAAAACAGTGGCTCCGAACCAAAGTCGTCGCTATCCTCAAGCCAGGAAAGGACTCGAACGAAGCCAAGAACTTTCGACCGATCTCGCTCCTGTGCCAAACATACAAGCTGCTTGAACGCCTTATTCTCAACAGAATTGGGCCTCACGTTGACAGCCAACTGAACTGTGAGCAGGCAGGTTTCCGACCAGGAAAATCCACCACGGGACAACTTCTCAACCTGACCCAACACATCGAAGACGGTTTTCAGAACAACCTCATCACAGGTGCAGTATTTGTGGATTTATCTGCGGCTTATGACACTGTCAATCACCGAAGGCTACAGACAAAACTTCATGACATCACAAATGACCTCAAACTCACCAGATTCATTCAGAAGATGATGCAGAACAGACGCTTCTTTGTCGAACTGGATGGGCAGAAGAGCAGATGGCGGAAACAGAAAAACGGTCTCCCCCAGGGTGGCGTCCTGGCGCCAACACTCTACAACATATACACTGCTGACATCCCTTCAACAGAGAACACTCGAAACTTCATCTATGCAGATGACACCTGCATCACAGCCCAGCATAGTACCTTCGAAGCTGTTGAACTCCATCTCAACACAGCGCTCGCAAGCCTTTCGGAGTACTACAGAGCAAACTACCTACGGGCAAACCCATCCAAGACTCAGGTGTGTGTTTTCCACTTGAAGAACAGGGAGGCAAAGAGAGAACTGAAGCTAAAGTGGAACAATGTGCAACTTAACCACTGCGAGCATCCAGTGTATTTAGGTGTAAAACTTGACCGCACTTTATCCTTCAAGAAACATATCGAGAAGACAATACGCAAAGTAGAATCTCGAAATGCCATCATCGCGAAGCTAGTATCTTCACACTATGGCGCTGACCCCAAAACTGTACAAAGTGCAGCTGTTGCTCTATGCATGTCATCCGCAGAATATGCTTGCCCAGTTTGGAGCAGATCAGCCCATGTGAAGAAGCTTGACACCACACTCAATAACACATATCGAAAGATAACAGGATGTCTGAAACCAACAAAAGTTGAGGAGATATATCACCTCGCTGGCATTGGATCTCCTAACCAAAGGCGCACTAACACCTGCCTAAAGGAACGGATGAAGCAGGCGACAGATGACAGACACATGCTACACGGATACTTACAACCCCACAAACGACTTATATCCCGACACAGCTTCCTCGATTCTGTCCCACCACCTGAACAGAATCCTCCACCATCAGTCAAGCCCGTACTCATCAAAGGTCTTAACCTGAAGTGGCCGGAGTGGCAATGCCTAAATCGAATGCGGACGAGAATGGGACGGTGTAAGGTCAATATGGCAAGATGGGGCTATGCCCATGAAGGAGATACTCTCTGCGACTGCGGAGAGACTCAGACGATGGACCACCTCTTGCAGTGCGGCGGAACGGGTTGCACAGATGAAGACCTGTCCCTTGTTAATGAAACGGCCATTGCAGCAATCGAGCGATGGAAGAACTTAATTTAATTTAATTTACTTCTAAGTTAAGGAACTTTACATTACTATCTTGATCTAAGGAGACACGAACGAACGAACTGCAATTGATTGCTGATACTGAGTGATAAGTTATACTTATAATGATAGTGAAACAAGGCATTTCCAGAATCTGTAGTAGTACCTAGTAGTAGTACTACTACTACTACTACTACTAAAGTTCAAAGCTTGCGCGCTTCGCGCGAGAGGGGAAAACTGCTTTCAGACAAGGATTAAGAGTCGAGAATGGTACAACGAATCGTCTTCTTTCTCTAAGAATTTATTGAAACGTCAAAGCTTGCGCGCTTCGCGCGAGAGGGGGGGGGAAATGATTTCAGACAAGGATTAAGAGTCGAGAATGGTACAATGAATCTTTTTTTTTTCTAATAATTTCTGAAAAGTCAAAGCTTCCGCGCTTCGCGTGGGTTTTCTATATCCATCGCTCCTTATGTATTTGTTTAAAACTTCTTTTATCTTCTTTTTCTAATTTCCTTATGTTATTCTTTATTTCTCTTTCTTTCCCATTTCCATTTTGCTTATTAGCACCTGTCTTTCCTTAAGGTATTTTTTATTTCCTCCTTCTTTTATATTTTCTTTCCATATTATTATTTTGTTTAATCTTCCATTTCTATCTTTCCACAAGTGTTTCTTTGTTTTAAACACCCAAGGACACCGGGTCCCCGTCACCCTAGGCGCCGGAGTTTGCGTTACCCTAACTCTCACCCTAACCCTAACCCTAGGACACCGGGGTTGGCGTTACCCTAACTCTCACCCTAACCCTAGGACACCGGGTCCCGCGTCACCCGAGGACACCGGAAATTGCGTTACCCTAACTCTCACCCTAACCCTAACCCTAGGACACCGGGTCCCGAGTCACGTACCCTAGGACACTGGGTCCCGCGTCACCCTAGGACACCGGAGTTTGCGTTACCCTAACTCTCACCCTAACCCTAACCCTAGGACACCGGGTCCCGCGTCACCCTAGGACACCAGATCCCGCATCACCCTAGGACACCGGGTCCCGCGTCACCCTAGGACACCGGGTCCCGCGTCACCCTAGGACACCGGGTCCCGCGTCACCCTAGGACACCGGAGTTTGCGTTACCCTAACTCTCACCCTAACCCTAACCCTAGGACACCGGGTCCCGCGTCACCCTAGGACACCGGATCCCGCATCACCCTAGGACACCGGGTCCCGCGTCGCCCTAGGACACCGGGTCCCGCGTCACCCTAGGACACCGGGTCCCGAGTCACGTACCCTAGGACACTGGGTCCCGCGTCACCCTAGGACACCGGAGTTTGCGTTACCCTAACTCTCACCCTAACCCTAACCCTAGGACACCGGGTCCCGCATCACCCTAGGACACCAGATCCCGCATCACCCTAGGACACCGGGTCCCGCGTCACCCTAGGACACCGGAGTTTGCGTTACCCTAACTCTCACCCTAACCCTAACCCTAGGACACCGGGTCCTGCGTCACCCTAGGACACCGGAGTTCTCGTTACCCTAACTCTCACCCTAACCCTAACCCTAGGACACCGGGTCCCGCGTCACCCTAGGACACCGGATCCCGCATCACCCTAGGACACTGGGTCCCGCGTCACCCTAGGACACCGGGTCCCGCGTCACCCTAGGACACCGGGTCCCGCGTCACCCTAGGACACCGGGTCCCGCGTCACCCTAGGACACCAGAGTTTGCGTTACCCTAACTCTCACCCTAACCCTAACCCTAGGACATCAGGTACCGCGTGACCCTAGGACACCGGAGCCCCGGAGTTTGTATTACCCTAACTCTCACCCTAACCCTAACCCTAGGACACCGGTTCCCGCGCCACCCTAGGACACCGGGTCCCGCGTCACCCTAGGACACCGGGTCCCGCGCCACCCTAGGACACTGGAGTTTGCGTTACTAACTCTCACCCTAACCCTATATAGGACACCGGGTCCCATTTCTGTTTGATTTTCTTCTTCTTTTGCAGTTTTACAAATATATAACAAACAAAACATTTTATACATGACAAAATAGTATATGTAAAACAAAGTAAGGTTGGCTGTAAGTAATCAGAAACATCAATCAGTTTTTATTGCTTGATTTTCTTTTTCTTTTTCAGTTTTACAAATATATAACAAACAAATCGCATTGAACATTTATACATGACAAAAGATTAAACAAAGTAAGGTTGGCCGTAACTAATCGAAAACATCAAACAGGAGGGTTGACAAAGTAAGCAAAGCTTGATAGTATGACTACCCTCAATGGATACATAATAATACAAATATGGAGACAAAAATATTGGTAAAATGGAAAAAAAGAAAGAGGGAGAAAAAAGGGGGAAAAAAGAATTAGGAGGGGGTGTACATCAAAATGTACAGATTTTTGTGGTAGATGGATTTCTATTGATATATTATGGTTATAGTATATTATTCTTCTTTTCCCCTTTTCTTGTTTTCAATTTGTTTTACCCACGACCACTTCTTCTTCTTTTTCTTCTCCTTTGATCTTCATCTTCTCAATTAAACCACAAAGATATTTATGGTTTTCTTTGAAGGCGTCACTGTGCAACACTCTCTAACAGTGATTAACAGTAAATTCTCCCAACGTTTTTTTCTCTGAAACTAAGACATAAATCAGGCTTTATAAAATCTTAACACTATATTGAGCCAATTCATTGCTTTGCCGATTTACATTCACCTAACGGTTACCATATGCGCATGCGCACCCTTATTATTATCATTATCATGTAGTATTATTCCTCAATCAATTCCCCTTTCTTTTGTTTTCAATTTGTTTTACCCACGACCACTAGGCCCTATTGTTCTCCGATCTTTATCTTCTCCCATTTCTCTTATTCTTCTTTTTTTATATTATCAATAATGATAATATTAATAATAATAATGATAATAATTCTCTTTCTCAATATCTCTCTTCGGACTATAGACTCTTTCTATTGGTCTGTACTTCATTCCTCTCTCCTTTGACGACTTTGCCGGGATTGGGTTGTCTGCCAACGATCCAACGATGTCCGCACTGTGTGACGTCACCACCCCCTGTGCGTATAGCACATCGTTGGTCGTTGGCTCTCACCAAGAAGGTAACTTTATTGCTCTCAACAAAACTTTGCCGAGATTGTTTTGCCTGCCAACGGTCCTACGATGTTCAACGAGGCGCAGGAGGGGGGGGGGGGGGGGAATAATAATAAGAGTCTGTAATGATACATTAAAGGTACTATGTCCCATTTGCAGGCCAAACAAATGAATAAGTTAAATTCCAACTGCATTTGAAAGATAATACTAATCAGAACTTCCCTAAAAAAGGTGGGGCTTGAAAATGTCTTCAAGTGGGAAAATAACGACTATTAGTTATCAAATCGACTTTAGGGCTATAGAGCCCAAAAGTAATAGTCTTGATTTTCAGACAATTGTACCGAATGGTCATACATTTTATGCTGCGCAAAGATTCAATCAGTTTAATCTTGGCCATCACAAGAAGTGGGTTATTGATGTAGGCAAATGCTCATGTACCCTTTACAACTCTTTTCATGTATGTTATTACCAAAGAAGAAAAAAAGCCAGTCAGTCACTCAATAGTGTCTGACAGTGAAGTCTAGCAAGTAAACGGGTTTCCATGCATAATTTGAATATGAGGACACTGCTAACGTTTAAATTTCACAGATAGGACATACATGACATATTCATAATTCCTGCAAAGTTCTACAGAATTTGAGGTTGGCTGCAAAAGGGACATAGTACCTTTAACAAATCGTCTTCTTTCTCTAATAATTAATGAAAGCTAAAACCTTCCGCGCTTTGCGCGGGGGGAGGGGGGGGGACCGATTAATGAAACACCAAAGCTTCCACGCTGCATGCGCAGGAGCTATAGGGGAAACCTGACTTCAGACAAGGATTATATAAGACTCTTAAGAGTCGAGAATGGTACAATTACGAATCGTCTTCTTTCTCTAATAATTAAATGAAAGGTCAAAGCTTGCGCGCTTCGCGCGAGAGCAGGGGGGGGGGGGTTGGGGGGAACTGAATTTCTTCCCCCTTTACTTTTACTTTTAGGCTACCTATTTCCTATATTATTTTCGTTTGGCAATGAGGGACGGGGGGCCAACGTGCCAACGCGCCAACGCACCTTATTTCCTTTCTTTGTTTGCCATGTAAAGGACACCATAAATTCCCGTTTTTTTTTTTTTCCACTTTATTTTTAGGCCACTTTTCGACAGTAGTTAGACCTACATTGATTTCTGACGATTTTCAAGCAATATCAAGGGTAAAACATTACAACTAAGGTGAGAACATCTTTAACAAACTATAAATAAAATACTTTGATGTGTAAGAGGTAATAGGAAGGAGTTAAAACATAACAAATAACCATATTTCCATTCTCGAGTTGATGTGATGGCAAATTCAGAAACTGGTCACGAATACGAAAGGAAGGGACTACACTAAATTGGTACGTTGGCACGTTGGCGACCAACGGACATACTACGTTTGGGTGGGGTATTCTAAAGTTAAGCCTATTTAGTAATCGTCGTAAGCGTAAAATCAAATAAAAGTTGTTGAAAAATCGTGATGCTACTTTAATTTTGTAAATAGGGTCTAAAGGTAACAACAAAACATATAATGTGGGACCGAGGAGAACCTCGCCCATATTATGGACTGCAAACACATGATATATTCATTGATATAGGAGGAAATACATACCTGTTTGAAGGCTTCAACGAGTTCTGCAAAGTTCCATGGCTCTACCCCAAACTTCATAATTGCATCAGCCATTTCTTGTTGTACAGTAGACAATTAAACAGGAGAAGATGAACGCCTTTGTTTTGTATAATTTTGTAGGCTCAGCCGGTAAATTTCGTAACTGTGATGTCGCCCTCTAATGTTCAAGTTTGAGGGAAGAAAATTATCAATTTCTCACAGTTCAGTGTTTGTTCACGGTTGCAGTCTAGTCTGAGCATGAGCAGATAAAGGTCATTGAAGAACAAATTTTGAAATACACGGAGAAGAAATACTGAATACGTGATCATGAACGTTATGTAATCATTATTCATTCATGCACAAGCAGTGCACTCCATGATACACAGGTGGAAGTATTCTTTAAGGGGAAACAAAGGCTATATATAGCACCTCCATCGCTGTAGGAGTGATTATTTCAAAATGTACAAAGTGCACAGTTGGAGCCAGTGGCGGATCCAGGGGGGGGGGGGGGGGGGGGGGAGGGGCGTTTTTTTCAAATTTTTGGGAGCAAACAAAAAGGGATGAAAAGGGCCCAAAATATGTGTCATAATTTGGAACTAGACTAATAGAATCCATCAAAAGCAGATCCAAGATCCTCAGTGTTAAATTGGGCATAAAAAATGCATTCTGGATACATGTATAATGAATTAATAATCTATATACAAACTATAGCCTATAATGAAAACAAAATGAGCACCTTTATAATATTTTGACTGAGCTGAGGTTATGCAGCTCTGCCCACCTTTGCTTTATGGCTGCCCAGTACCGTGAATGAGGAACGTGAATGACTAGAGTATCAAGTACAATTGTCATGTATTTGAATGACATTCGTAAATCTGTTAATCAGTATTTTTACAATTTCATAGCTTACAATTAAGTTGAGCTCGTTCAAAAAGGAATGAATAGGCCTAAACCAGACTAAAATCTAAAATGTGGCCTATTGTAACAAAGGATTGCGTTTAGGACACATCGTTCGCGCTCTACATTCAAAGAGCCAAAGGAATTTAGTTGCACGCCCTGAACGCTCGAACGTGATTGGTTCGCCCTGCACGAACCACGTGATATATTTTAATGACCCATTCAAAGAAACCTCTGAGGCGAGGTTACACACAAGATTGCAAACTATCGTTTGGAGGTTACTTATCAATTGCTTCGTTTCGTGGACTTTTTACTTTGCGTCAGTTAGTTCTTACTTCACCTTGTCGTGAAGGATGGCTTACCAGTATGGACTGTCAAAGTGCGGCTGGTGCACCCGCGGAGGTTCTCGGTGCAAGAGCAAGGCACCCCTGCGTTGGATATGCATTCTTGTGCTGGCAACACAGACAGTAAGGAAATATTTTCCTAATGATTTATTTTACCAAACACTTAATATATCCGTTGTAAATCGGTCGTGGGTAACATGTGAGGATTCTGGGAAGCACACAATCTAGTTATTCTTATCCTTCGATCTGTTCAGCGCAGTCCACCATGAGTCGTACTGTTATAAGTAGTTTCAAAGGTGATAGAACTATTGTTTCCCTTTTCTAAAATCACGTCTGAACTCATTTTTGAGGCCCTAAAAACAATGATACTTGGTCTTTTATGAAAATGATTTTGTTACCAATCATTCTAAACTGCAAATTGATGTGCATTTCTAAACATTGTAGAAAACTGCGCAAATAATGCAGATAAATACATGATTATAATTGTAGATTTAAATTATTTGTTATGCCGTTCACAATGAGTATGAAACATAAAAATATGGGGAAGACTTCCTTTTGCGACAGGCACCCAAATTGAAGTAAAATATGGGTATAGCTAAGTCCGGGAACTTTTTACTCGCACCATGTTAATAGCATTGCACCATGCACACACACACACACACACACACCCACACGCACACACACACACACACACGCACACACACACAGTCTGAGGAATCTTCAACTGTGAAGGAGGTATAGACTTAACCCAAAGAAGAAGAAGAAGATAATATCTAATAATAATAGGAATAATAATTTCCACCCCCCCCCCACCCTTCCTGGATCCGCCACTGTCTTAAACAGCACCCTTTAAAAAATCCTGGCTACGCCTATATTGTAAACGGATGGTCAGCTCTGGTGAAGCTACATACCACTGTCTCTTGTTAGCTCACTAATGATTGACAGATGATGTCACAAGATGAATGAGATCTGGAGCTTTTTTAGGGTGGAGCTTAGTAGGTCTGAGAAAAATATTTAACAATCTATGAAATATATTCGGATGTTTGAATAAAAAAAATATGAGAGGTATGCAGCCCTGCACATCAAGAGGAATCAACTTATATTTGGATATCACCCGATATTTAATATTATATTTCCACTCCCCCCCCCCCCTCCCCCTTCTCTCTCTCTCTCTCTCTCTGATTAGATATTGTGCTCTAATTTCAACATATTTACTGCATGAACTTTCTTTTCTGTCTTACTTTTATGTATAATGAATAATAATGATTTCTTTTCTGTCTGTACCCCCTCTCTGTTGATTTCTCTCATTAGGACTTATAAGTTAAAGATTTACTTGTTTGAATATCCTATTTTAGATTCAAATAACGAATTATCTAATCTTTACTATAAATCCTTTTCAAATCTAGATTTTCTTATTTGAAAACTGCCAATGTCCATTAACATCTTCATTGTACTGATGCTGATACTTTATATTAGATTCAATTGAGCAATTAATATTTCCCCTCTTGTACTACTTTTAATTTCAATTAAATCAAGACTTTCCGATTTGAGTACTTTATATCATATATTCAAAAAAGGAAATAGTATTCACCTCTTTTTTCTTCATGTTGATAATACACGATTACCGAAAAATCAACGTAGGCTACGGTAATTTCGATAGCCTTGTACACGCCTATTGAAACATGAACATGACAATTACTATTGCTTAACCTGGACATCATTTTGTAAAGGCAAGTCAATAGGGTCTTCAAATTGCCCCTAAGATGATATCTTGAAAGTATTTTGTGATCGTGTTAAATCCAGGTTTACTTGTTTTAATACTGAACTTTGAAGTAGGGTGAATATAATTGTAAATACAAACATTTGAACAATCTTTTTGATATTATTCCTCATCCACGAATGCTGAAGGCCCATTCCATTTATTTTGTTTGGTACCAACTATGAATGGAATGGGGTTTGAATTATTTATGAGATTTTATTGTTGAAATCTCGTGTTCTTATTTGTGTTCCTATTATTTCTGTCTTTTAGAATTATACAGATTTGCATGTTCAAATACTGTTCAACAGATACAAAATGAAATTTTGCCTCTTCATATCACTATTTGTGTTACATTTTATAGATATGAAACTATATTTACCATGATTTTGCCTTGTTTGAATGGCAGTACATTATTTTCACCATAACGATTTTCTTCTTGTTCTTGTGTATACTGTATGCCAGCTGTAAAGTAGGAACTATTCTATTTTTTCAGTATCTTAATTATATATTATTTATAGATTCGTTTGTATACTGTATTTAATAACGGTGAACAGAAACGATTACAATGAACATAAACAAATTGGAAAGTCACCATCCCACATAACTTTTCACCTAGGAATGATGCATACCCTATTTAAGGTAACGCTATATTTCTTGGTGGTTTTTTAGGGAAGGGGGAGAAGGGGGTAGGACTGATATTCGAATTCGTGTTCCTATTCACCATAATGTTTTATTCATTGTTTTTTCCTTTACCATATTCACAACAAACTATAATGTCGTATTCTATTTCTATTTGTTAGAACGTATTAAAAAAAAATCCCTCATCATTACTTCGTCAAATTATGACATGTTTAAATATTGTATAATATTCGCTTCATCATGGCATTTAGTGTAGTGTAGGAAGTGCCTGACTGGGAGATGGTGACCTGTGAACAGTGGCGTAGACAGGTTCTTACACCTGGGGGGGGATGACTGGGCTGCCAACGCTAGTGAGGGTGCGAAGCGCCCGAGTGAGGGAGCGAAGGGACCGAGCGGGGGAGGGTGTGGGAGGGGGCTGTCCCCCCTCCCACGGTAGGGAGCTTTTGCAATTTTGAACTTGAAATCGTGCAATCTGATGCATACTTAATGAGGTAAAATAACACACACAAGCGTGCACGCACACACACACATACTCACACACGCACACACACACACACACACACACACACACACACACACACACATACTACGCCTTGAATGGACAGACATACATCGACAAGATCTACACACCGTGGCATACGAATACAGAATGGACTGACACATAGTATTGCATATTGAACCACACTACGTATTTATTTATCTCTGTGAATTTTGCTGTTACACCTCTTCAGAAAAAAACCCAATGTCAACTGTGTACACGCAGGTATAGTCTTTGTTGTCTTGATAGGGGTATGTGGTTATGAATGAAAACAACCTCTGTGGCCATTTGTGAATAGAACACATAAACAACAAACAAATAACGATTAAACTTTGAACAATATGTCTGTTCATTATAAAGCATAATAATACGTACATACTATGCTTTTTTTTTTACCTCAAAGAAACAGGCATAGTATCCATAGATGGATATTGGCTGGCGGCTCATTAACATACAGATACAAAAAACATAAACAGTATCACTATGATCCATGGAGTAACAATACTGCTTTGTAAGTTTGTGAAGAAATCGGAACCATAACGGCATTGCATCGTTTCAAATTAGGGCATTATTTACTTCTATTTGATCTCAGTCTTATAATAGTAATAGTAAAAATAATAATAATAATAATAATAATAATAATAATAATATTAATAATAATAATAATAATAATAATACAAATAAAAAATAATACTAATAAAAATAATAATGCTAATACTAATAGGTTCCTTTTATCTCGCATTTCAAGACAGGGTAAATTCACACTGCGCTTTACATGAAACAAACTTCTTTAGACATTTCGAACTTATGTCTTCATGCATCAATCAACATACAATACAAAGTGCATCTTAAATAAAACAAAAATAAATAAATAGTTAACAATACATAAAAGATGTAGCTGCTGCAAGCTTAACAACAAACTAATGTATACCAGTCAGTCCTGATATCAGTATTAGTGTAACAATAGTCATATAGTGGGAGCATGAAGTTGAACAATTCATGATTATACATAATTATATATGTTTGTTTGAATAATACTTGTTATAAAAATAGTAGTATGGTACTCTCTGTCACGAATTATTATGTATACTGTTGTAACACATTCATTTTCTATTCCGTTTTAGAATTGGCTTTCACCGTGTGAATGCGGCTAACAATAAACACAATTACAATAATGATGAGGATTATTATTATCATCATCATATCTATCATTATTATTATTATTAATATTATAATTGTTATCATTATTATTATTACTATTATTATCATCATTATGACTTATTAAGTAAGCAAATATCATTCCCCAAAACCTGGGGGGGATGATTGTACATGCCACCCCCCCCCCCACCTTGTGAGGTGGGGGGATGCATCCCCCTCATCCCCCCCCCCCCCCTCCGTTGTCTACGCCCCTGCCTGTGAATGATGAGCCTACCGGGCCCTGCCCCTTAAATTGTAGGAGAACGGCAAGCCCAGTCAGTTCCTTTTTTCTTACATTATTGTATGTATCATATTATGTTAGGACTTTATATAGGGTATTCATTTCTGACTGGGAGATGGTGACCTGTGAATGATGAGCCTACCGGGCCCTGTCCCTTAAATTGTAGGAGAACGGCACGCCCAGTCATTTCATGTTTTAATAAATTATTGTATGTATTATATTATGTTAGGACTTAGTGTATTAATTCTGACTGGGAGATGGTGACCTGTGAATGATGAGCCTACCGGGCCCTGTCCCTTAAATTGTAGGAGAACGGCACGCCCAGTCATTTTATGTTTTAATAAATTATTGTATGTATTATATTATGTTAGGACTTAGTGTATTAATTCTGACTGGGAGATGGTGACCTGTGAATGATGAGCCTACCGGGCCCTGTCCCTTAAATTGTAGGAGAACGGCACGCCCAGTCATTTCATGTTTTAATAAATTATTGTATGTATTATATTATGTTAGGACTTAGTGTATTAATTCTGACTGGGAGATGGTGACCTGTGAAAGATGAGCATACCGGGCCCTGCCCCTTAATTGTAGGAGAACGGCACGCCCAGTCAGTCCATTTTTTAATAAATTATTGTATGTATTATATTATGTTAGGACTTATGGTATTAATTTCTGACTGGGAGATGGTGACCTGTGAATGATGCGCCTACCGGGCCCTGCCCCTTAAATTGTAGGAGAACGGCACGCCTTTCAGTTCATTTTTTAATAAATTATTGTTTGTATTATATTATGTTAGGACTTAGTGTATTAATTCTGACTGGGAGATGGTGACCTGTGAATGATGAGCCTACCGGGCCCTGCCCCTTAAATTGTAGGAGAACGGCACGCCCAGTCATTTCATGTTTTAATAAATTATTGTATGTATTATATTATGTAAGGACTTAGTGTATTAATTCTGACTGAGAGATGGTGACCTGTGAATGATGAGCCTACCGGGCCCTGCCCCTTAAATTGTAGGAGAACGGCACGCCCAGTCATTTCATGTTTTAATAAATTATTGTATGTATTATATTATGTTAGGACTTATGGTATTAATTTCTGACTGGGAGATGGTGACCTGTGAATGATGCGCCTACCGGGCCCTGCCCCTTAAATTGTAGGAGAACGGCACGCCCAGTCATTTCATGTTTTAATAAATTATTGTATGTATTATATTATGTTAGGACTTATGGTATTAATTTCTGACTGGGAGATGGTGACCTGTGAATGATGCGCCTACCGGGTCCTGCCCCTTAAATTGTAGGAGAACGGCACGCCTTTCAGTTCATTTTTTAATAAATTATTGTATGTATTATATTATGTTAGGACTTAGTGTATTAATTCTGACTGGGAGGTGGTGACCTGTGAATGATGAGCCTACTGGGTCCTGTCCCTTAAATTGTAGGCGAACGGCACGCCCAGTCATATACTTTTTTTTAAATTGTATGTATATATTATGTTAGGGCTTAATGTATAAGATTCTGACTGGGAGATGGTGACCTGTGAATGATGAGCCTACTGGGCCCTGCCCCTTAAATTGTAGGAGAACGGCACGCCCAGCCACTTCATTTTTTTAAAAATTATTGTATGTATTACATTATGTTAGGGCTTAGTGTATTAATTCTGACTGGGATGTGGTGAGCTGTGAATGATGAGCCTACCGGGCCCTGCCCCTTAAACTTCAGGTGAACGGCACGCCCAGTCAGTTTCTTTTTTTTAATTGTATGTATATATTATGTTAAGATTCTGACTGGGAGATGGTGACCTGTGAATGATGAGCCTACCGGGCCTTGCCCCTTACACTTCAGGTGAACGGCACGCCCAGTCAGTTCATTTTTTAATAAATTATTGTATGTATTATATTATGTTAGGGCTTAGTGTATTAATTCTGACTGGGAGATGGTGACCTGTGAATGATGCGCCTACCGGGCCCTGCCCCTTAAATTGTAGGAGAACGGCACGCCTTTCAGTTCATTTTTCATACATTATTGTATGTATCATATTATGTTAGGACTTATAGGGTATTAATTCTGACTGGGAGATGGTGACCTATGAATGATCAGCCTACCGGGCCCTGTCCCTTAAATTGTAGGAGAACGGCACGCCCAGTCATTTCATGTTTTAATAACTTATTGTATGTATTATATTATGTTAGGACTTATGGTATTAATTTCTGACTGGGAGATGGTGACCTGTGAATAATGAGCCTACCGGGCCCTGCCCCTTAAATTGTAAGAGAACGGCACGCCCAGTCAGTTCATTTTTTAATAAATTATTGTATGTATTATATTATGTTAGGACTTAGTGTATTAATTCTGACTGGGAGGTGGTGACCTGTGAATGATGAGCCTAGCTGGCCCTGCCCCTTAAAATGTAGGAGAACGGCACGCCCAGTCAGTTCATTTTTTAATAAATTATTGTATGTATTATATTATGTTAGGACTTATGGTATTAATTTATGACTGGGAGATGGTGACCTGTGAATGATGCGGCTACCGGGCCCTGCCCCTTAAATTGTAGGAGAACGGCACGCCTTTCAGTTCATTTTTTAATAAATTATTGTTTGTATTATATTATGTTAGGACTTATGGTATTAATTTCTGACTGGGAGATGGTGACCTGTGAATAATGAGCCTACCGGGCCCTGCCCCTTAAATTGTAAGAGAACGGCACGCCCAGTCAGTTCATTTTTTAATAAATTATTGTATGTATTATATTATGTTAGGACTTAATGTATTAATTCTGACTGGGAGGTGGTGACCTGTGAATGATGAGCCTACCGGGCCTTGACCCTTACACTTCAGGTGAACGGCACGCCCAGTCATTTCATTTTTTAATAAATTATTGTATGTATTATATTATGTTAGGAATTAGGGTATTAATTCTGACTGGGAGATGGTGACCTGTGAATGATGAGCCTACTGGGTCCTGCCCCTTAAATTGTAGGAGAACGGCACGCCCAGTCATTTCATTTTTTAATAAATTATTGTATGTATTATATTATGTTAGGACTTAGTGTATTAATTCTGACTGGGAGGTGGTGACCTGTGAATGATGCGCCTACCGGGCCCTGCCCCTTAAATTGTAGGAGAACAGCACGCCTTTCAGTTCATTTTTCATACATTATTGTATGTATCATATTATGTTAGGACTTATAGGGTATTAATTCTGACTGGGAGATGGTGACCTGTGAATGATCAGCCTACCGGGCCCTGTCCCTTAAATTGTAGGAGAACGGCACGCCCAGTCATTTCATGTTTTAATAAATTATTGTATGTATTATATTATGTTAGAACTTATGGTATTAATTTCTGACTGGGAGATGGTGACCTGTGAATAATGAGCCTACCGGGCCCTGCCCCTTAAATTGTAAGAGAACGGCACGCCCAGTCAGTTCATTTTTTAATAAATTATTGTATGTATTATATTATGTTAGGACTTAGTGTATTAATTCTGACTGGGAGGTGGTGACCTGTGAATGATGAGCCTAGCTGGCCCTGCCCCTTAAAATGTAGGAGAACGGCACGCCCAGTCAGTTCATTTTTTAATAAATTATTGTATGTATTATATTATGTTAGGAGTTATGGTATTAATTTCTGACTGGGAGATGGTGACCTGTGAATGATGCGGCTACCGGGCCCTGCCCCTTAAATTGTAGGAGAACGGCACGCCTTGCAGTTCATTTTTTAATAAATTATTGTTTGTATTATATTATGTTAGGACTTAGTGTATTAATTCTGACTGGGAGATGGTGACCTGTGAATGATGAGCCTACTGGTGGGTCCTGCCCCTTAAATTGTAGGCGAACGGCACGCCCAGTCATATACTTTTTTTTAAATTGTATGTATATATTATGTTAGGGCTTAATGTATAAGATTCTGACTGGGAGATGGTGACCTGTGAATGATGAGCCTACTGGGCCCTGCCCCTTAAATTGTAGGAGAACGGCACGCCCAGCCAGTTCATTTTTTTAAAATTATTGTATGTATTATATTATGTTAGGGCTTAGTGTATTAATTCTGACTGGGAGATGGTGACCTGTGAATGATGCGCCTACCGGGCCCTGCCCCTTAAACTTCAGGTGAACGGCACGCCCAGTCAGTTTCTTTTTTTTTAATTGTATGTATATATTATGTTAAGATTCTGACTGGGAGATGGTGACCTGTGAATGATGAGCCTACCGGGCCTTGACCCTTACACTTCAGGTGAACGGCACGCCCAGTCAGTTTCTTATTTTTAATTGTATGTATATATTATGTTAAGATTCTGACTGGGAGATGGTGACCTGTGAATGATGAGCCTACCGGGCCTTGATCCTTACACTTCAGGTGAACGGCACGCCCAGTCAGTTCATTTTTTAATAAATTATTGTATGTATTATATTATGTTAGGAATTAGGGTATTCATTTCTGACTGGGAGATGGTGACCTGTGAATGATGAGCCTACCGGGCCCTGCCCCTTGAATTGTAGGAGAACGGCACGCCTTTCAGTTCATTTTTAATAAATTATTGTATGTTTTATATTATGTTAGGACTTAGTGTATTAATTCTGACTGGGAGATGGTGACCTGTGAATGATGAGCCTACTGGGTCCTGCCCCTTAAATTGTAGGCGAACGGCACGCCCAGTCATATACTTTTTTTTAAATTGTATGTATATATTATGTAAGGGCTTAATGTATAAGATTCTGACTGGGAGATGGTGACCTGTGAATGATGAGCCTACTGGGCCCTGCCCCTTAAATTGTAGGAGAACGGCACGCCCAGCCAGTTAATTTTTTCAAAATTATTGTATGTATTATATTATGTTAGGGCTTAGTGTATTAATTCTGACTGGGATGTGGTGACCTGTGAATGATGAGCCTACCGGGCCCTGCCCCTTAAACTTTAGGTGAACGGCACGCCCAGTCAGTTTCTTTTTTTTTAATTGTATGTATATATTATGTTAAGATTCTGACTGGGAGATGGTGACCTGTGAATGATGAGCCTACCGGGCCTTGACCCTTACACTTCAGGTGAACGGCACGCCCAGTCAGTTCATTTTTAATAAATTATTGTATGTATTATATTATGTTAGGAATTAGGGTATTCATTTCTGACTGGGAGATGGTGACCTGTGAATGATGAGCCTACCGGGCCTTGACCCTTACACTTCAGGTGAACGGCACGCCCAGTCAGTTCATTTTTTAATAAATTATTGTATGTATTATATTATGTTAGGAATTAGGGTATTCATTTCTGACTGGGAGATGGTGACCTGTGAATGATGCGCCTACCGGGCCCTGCCCCTTAAATTGTAGGAGAACGGCACGCCTTTCAGTTCATTTTTAATAAATTATTGTATGTTTTATATTATGTTAGGACTTAGTGTATTAATTCTGACTGGGAGATGGTGACCTGTGAATGATCAGCCTACCGGGCCCTGTCCCTTAAA
The DNA here is from genome assembly GCF_000002235.5 of Strongylocentrotus purpuratus. Classification (NCBI taxonomy): domain Eukaryota; kingdom Metazoa; phylum Echinodermata; class Echinoidea; order Camarodonta; family Strongylocentrotidae; genus Strongylocentrotus; species Strongylocentrotus purpuratus. The sequence continues at coordinate 7,315,430 of NW_022145609.1, forward strand.
TTGTAGGAGAACGGCACGCCCAGTCATTTTATGTTTTAATAAATTATTGTATGTATTATATTATGTTAGGACTTAGTGTATTAATTCTGACTGAGAGATGGTGACCTGTGAATGATGAGCCTACCGGGCCCTGCCCCTTAAATTGTAGGAGAACGGCACGCCCAGTCATTTCATGTTTTAATAAATTATTGTATGTATTTATTATGTTAGGACTTATGGTATGAATTTCTGACTGGGAGATGGTGACCTGTGAATGATGCGCCTACCGGGCCCTGCCCCTTAAATTGTAGGAGAACGGCACGCCTTTCAGTTCATTTTTTAATAAATTATTGTTTGTATTATATTATGTTAGGACTTAGTGTATTAATTCTGACTGGGAGATGGTGACCTGTGAATGATGAGCCTACTGGGTCCTGCCCCTTAAATTGTAGGCGAACGGCACGCCCAGTCATATGCTTTTTTTTAAAAATTTGTATGTATATATTATGTTATAGGGCTTAATGTATAAGATTCTGACTGGGAGATGGTGACCTGTGAATGATGAGCCTACTGGGCCCTGCCCCTTAAATTGTAAGAGAACGGCACGCCCAGCCAGTTCATTTTTTAAAAATTATTGTATGTATTATATTATGTTAGGGCTTAGTGTATTAATTCTGACTGGGATGTGGTGACCTGTGAATTATGAGCCTACCGGGCCCTGCCCCTTAAACTTCAGGTGAACGGCACGCCCAGTCAGTTTCTTTTTTTTTAATTGTATGTATATATTATGTTAAGATTCTGACTGGGAGATGGTGACCTGTGAATGATGAGCCTACCGGGCCTTGACCCTTACACTTCAGGTGAACGGCACGCCCAGTCAGTTCATTTTTTAATAAATTATTGTATGTATTATATTATGTTAGGAATTAGGGTATTCATTTCTGACTGGGAGATGGTGACCTGTGAATGATGCGCCTACCGGGCCCTGCCCCTTAAATTGTAGGAGAACGGCACGCCTTTCAGTTCATTTTTAATAAATTATTGTATGTTTTATAGTATGTTAGGACTTAGTGTATTAATTCTGACTGGGAGATGGTGACCTGTGAATGATGAGCCTACCGGGCCCTGCCCCTTAAATTGTAGGAGAACGGCACGCCCAGTCATTTCATGTTTTAATAAATTATTGTATGTATGATATTATGTTAGGACTTAGTGTATTAATTCTGACTGGGAAATGGTGACCTGTGAATGATGAGCCTACCGGGCCCTGCCCCTTGAATTGTAGGAGAACGGCACGCCCAATCAGTTCATTTTTTTATTAAATTATTGTATGTTTTATATTTTAGGACTTAGTGTATTAATTCTGACTGGGAGATGGTGACCTGTGAATGATGAGCCTACCGGGCCCTGCCCCTTAAATTGTAGGAGAACGGCACGCCCAGCCAGTTCCTTTTTTTAAAATTATTGTATGTATTATAATATGTTTGGAATTAGGGTATTCATTTCTGACTGGGAGATGGTGACCTGTGAATGATGAGCCTGCCGGGCCCTGCCCCTTAAATTGTAGGAGAACGGCACGCCCAGCCAGTTCCTTTTTTTTTAAATTATTGTATGTATTATATTATGTTAGGGCTTAGTGTATTAATTCTGACTGGGAGGTGGTGAGCTGTGAATGATGAGCCTACCGGGCCCTGCCCCTTAAATTGTAGGAGAACGGCACGCCCAGCCACTGAGTTCATTTTTTTTAAATTATTGTATGTAATGTATTATATTATGTTATAGGGCTTAGTGTATTAATTCTGACTGGGAAATCATGACCTGTGAATGATAAGCCTACCGGGCCCTGCCCCTTAAATTGTAGAACGGCACGCCCAGCCAGTTCCTTTTTTTTTTTATAATTATTGTATGTATTATATTATGTTAGGGCTTAGTGTATTAATTCTGACTCGGAGGTGGTGACCTGTGAATGATGAGTCTACCGGGCCCTGCCCCTTAAATTGTAGGAGGACGGCACGCCCAGCCACTGAGTTCATTTTTTTTTTAATTATTGTATGTATTATATTATGTTAGGGCTTAGTGTATTAATTCTGACTGGGATGTGGTGACCTGTGAATGATGCGCCTACCGGGCCCTGCCCCTTACACTTCAGGTGAACGGCACGCCCAGTCATATACTTATTTTTAATCGTATTTATGTTAGGGATTGGTCTATTAGGTTCTGACTGGGAGATAGTGACCCGACTGGGCCCTGCCCCTTAAACTGTAGGTGAACGGCACGCCCAGTCACATACTCTTTTTTCATTGTATGTATACTACTATGCTTGGCACGATTTTCAAATTTCCGGCCCCCCCCCCCAAAAAAAAAAAAAAACAGTGCTCACTACTCCCCGACACATTTCATTTAGTCATGAAATACAAGAAATGTGTCCCTAGATATATGATATATATCTCTATAAAATAGAGAAAAAATATGATAAATAGAAGGGAAAATGTATGCATGTTTTTGTAAGTTTTGTGCACCGGGAACAATGCAGACCCTTTTTATTTCTTCCTCTTGAATAACGAAAATGAAAAGGGCATATATTCCTTGATTTTATTATAGGCTAAAATAATGTTCCAACTTGTTATCATATTCTCCATGTGTATTGGATATTTCTTATCACAATGATATTTTTGAACATAAGCCGTTTGTGTGTGGACGTGTTGAATTAATGTGTATCATATTCACAGCAATAACAATCGGCTTTATATTTTTCTTCGAGGAAGATAATAACTAATTGGTTTAATAATCAATTAAATTAATTTTTTTTAAATGATATTTTCTCTCTTGTATTATTCTTCAGATCTAGGTTTGATGGCTAATACTACTTAGCTTCATTGAATACTGTATGTCAGATTGTCTTCTCCCTCTACATTACTTTTTATAAGTATGGCTTTTTTTTCTTCTTCAAGTTCATGGCATATTTTGAGATTCGCCAAAATAATTAATGCTCTTTTATAATCCTAATTATCCTATATCCTATTTCAATACGATATTTCCTTATTTGGATACTTCACAACAGGAATTCACTCTCTCTCTCTCTCTCTCTCTCTCTCTCTCTCTCTCTCTCTCTCTCTCTCTCTCTCTCTCTCTCTCTTCCAAAACACTTTTCATCTTGTGAATTGCTTCAGAGAGTGCGTATACAATATATCAGATTCATATCAAAAATTGTATTTTGCCCTTTATTGGTCAATATTTGATATGTTTTTATTTTTAATTTTTGTATGAGATTCACAGTATGGACTACTCCCATCTTTCTCTTTATAATTTGCTAGTTTAAGGGTCGAATTAGAGAGATTTTTAAAATGAATTTTGGATCAGAAACTAATATCCTGACCGTACATTTTTCTTTTCAATATCCCATAAGGTAAGGGTTAAACATAGATACATATTTTATATTGTCGCTTGATGCGTGATTTGAAGATTGAAAGATTATTTAGCAGTGGAGTGATGGCTTGTGCCGATATTTGGCATGATGCTAGCTTAAATGAGAGAATAGGAAATAAGCTAAACTTTTGTTGCTCTTTAATGACTGTCATGATACTCATACTTATACCAACTCTCCCTGATTATACTGCTTGACCGGGAAAGTGTTTCCTTTCTGTTGTTCTATGAGCGCGGTTTTGAAAGACACCATACATGACAACGGGACGCAAATCAATAAATCGATTTGGTGAGCAAAGACTTGTATTTTTGTAAGTGGGTTTGCTCTGATTTATTATCTTGTTGATATTTCATGTACCACTAGGTTGTACCGTATCACGTTAATATGAGATTCATACAATTATAGATCTTTTAAGTATAATCACTCTCCATAAACAAGCTGCAGATCTCGGGTCAACGTCACTGCTTCAGCCTTCAAATCAGACCCGCAGACAAAGCTACGGAAGACTGCCATTCGATATGCCTGAGCTGTCCCGTCGGTGTGGTGGTGCCCTGCCATCGTCGATCGTCACGCGTGGCTGGCGTTAGCTCAGCTCGGCTCAGGTCCGCGGGATTGCTTGGACGGACGAACGGTAGACCAGGCCAGCTAGGATCCCTAAATTTGGCAAAAAATCTAACCTCAGCATAGATATTGCTTCCACTAGTTCTCAACATGCTTTTTTTTCTTCTTCAATTGCTTGATGTGACCATCAAGACCATGATTGAGAATCATAATTAGTCTAATGACAATTGACATGTCGCGATGATGATGATGAGTGGTGAACTGTTTGTAGTCTGTAGTGTTGTTTGTCGATTTATTAAGTTTATCTTGTGTAGATCTAGTCTAGCCTAGGGGTCCAATTGATAATGTGTAAATAGAACTATTCCACAAGCATCTAAAGACCTACCTTATGAAGGAAAAATATGATTAACTCTCAATTTCAATGTCTTAGTCTTACTGAATCCGTAATTTGCATTTGTTTTTTATTTGTTAATTTCAATTTGTTCATTGTTTGTATTTGAAATGTTAATAGTGAATCTTTTTGTGCGCCTTGAGTGCCATTATAGGCAGATATGTGCGCTATACAAATCTTAAATTATTATTATTATAAATTATTATTAAATAAACATGTAGGTCTAGGCCTAGACCTACCGTAAATTAAATTTAGTTAAGACTGGAGAAAGCCTGATAAGTGATATTTTTTCATGAAATGTTCAAAAATCTAAAACTAAAAGTTTTTAGTTTAGATAATTCAAGTGAATGTGCAGTAAGAGAGCTGGAGGATTTCTGAATTGTGTACCGGTATGTTCCATTTTTGCCAGCCATGGTCTATTCAATCAATGACATACATCATTGATGGCACTGCACATTGAATAACGGGGTCAGAGCCGTCGAACCTACTTAAGCCTTAGGGTGTTGTTCTTGATCTTCACAAAGAAGACTTTTGTGAAACATGTAGCGGACAAGTAGCTTAGTAAATACATGTAGTAGGTGCTGATTTAGTCAAGAAGTTTGATTCATGACTGTTTTGAGAAACAGGGACCCTGATCTTTGACACTTTTCACGGTACAGTCAAACCTGCTTTAGTGACCACCAGTCTACAAAGACCACCTGTCTACAAAGGCAACATTTGTTGTTTCCCTTGAAAATGGTTTCTCATTGAATCATGTACTAAAGGATCCTGTCTACAAAGACCACCTGTCTACAAAGGCCACTTTTTGTGTTTCCCTTGGGTGGTCGCTGTAGACAGGTTTGACTATTACATAATTAATAATATGACATATTTCATGTTTCACATTCAATCAGTGACAGTAAAAAGACCATTACATTGATCCAATGCACTACCAAGGCAGCCAGAGAAGATGAATATCGATGTGCTCGCTAGAATTCGTCCGCCACAGAGAGGAGAGGGTGCACACAATCTTAAAATCCAAGGAAGCAAAATCAAGCAAGATGAGACAAATGCCTCGCATACGTAAGTATTTTTTTTGTATTTTGTTCTTGGCAGGTTTTTTGTAGGTGGTTTAAAAAAAAAGGTTATGCATATTAGTTATGGTTGTCTTGGTCTAAAATTCAATGTATCATGAAAAAGAAACATACATGAATTAACAAGTTGAAAATTTCAAAACAACATATTTTTAATGAGACTTTATGTGCATAAGTAGGCCGTCTGTCAATATTCTAAATATTTGTAACAACTTGGCTCAGATCCTGAAATGTTGTTCCCAAGTGTTGAAAACTTTTTCGTTCATCCTTTTTTTACTTTTCAAATGATTTTTTTTATCAAGGGCCTATCTACATGTATTACATTGTACATAACTAAGATCAACTTGTCCTTTTACATGTACAACCATTTACTCTCTCAATTACATATCAATGTCTAACTTCTACTATATGTAGATTCCATGCCATCTTTGATGATGACAGCACCACTGATACAATCTACCAAGAATCGGTGTCTTCTATGGTTGATCTCATGGTGGCGGGCTTCAACTGTAGTTTGCTGAGCATCGGAGAGAGCGGATCTGGGAAGAGCCACACCCTTCTTGGTGATGGGAAGTCGAGACTGGGCGTGGTCCACATGGCTGTGAGGGGGGTCTTTGATCAATTAGGGGACACCAGAGAGAGGGGTTAGTATAGATCCACTTGAGTTTAACAAGTCTGTGTTCCTTATGTGGTCTGTTAAGAGCATCGTTTAACAATGTTAAATCTGAGATGCATGGCCCTACGTGTTATCGGTGTCTGTGATATGGTGTAATATTGGAGCCCTAAAAAAAATTGCGCTTCAAAACGATCATGAAGTGCCTCAAAAAAAAAATTAAAAATTGAGTGACCGGTTATACCATACTCATTTCCCCCAATAGACAAGTGTTATCAACACCGTTAGGAAAACGAAAAATGAAATTTCAATTTTTGATTTCCAATCATAAATATCGTGATAATCAGACAGGCGATCGGTGTATAGCTTTGATTGCAACATGAGCTAAATCCAGTATTTTGTTTCAGAAATATGTCCCTCTCACTTTAATCCATTGACTCTAAATTGCCACAGCATAATGCAGGTGCCTGCTCGCAATGGATTTAGGGGACTATCTTAGGTACATGGTAGTAACCATTACTGCAGAATTAGACATTTAATGACAAAATGTGAAGCAATGACATTAATCACAGTTTGACAAATAGAGAGTGCATAATTTCTCTCGACCTAGTCAATATGAAATTTAAACCATGCCTTTCTTAACTTGTCAACTTGACAGTTGCAGTTTATAATATTGTTCAGGTACACTTAGCAAATATACCAAGCTAACATGCTGCATGCTAGATGGAGAAAAACTTGGATCACATCACAGTCTTATAAAACGTGATGCCTAACATCTTGGTAATTGCATATTATGATTTTATTTTCCAGTAATGATGATGAATACATGTCTAACTATAATTATCATATGATTACATATATATTTTCAGCTAGCAGGAATGATAGCCTTATGAATGGCCAAGTTACTCTCAGCATGTATGAGGTATACAATGAGATTGTGAGAGATCTTCTCAAGCCGACGGAAGGAACACCCAACGGAGGAGGACCTAGTGAGCTGACGGTCAATGCAAAGAAATGGGTTCATGTCAAGGTAAAGGAAACAGGTTCAGAATCTGGGGCCAGTTTCTCAAAACCGTCATAACTCCAAGTTCGTAGGCATCCCATAGATACGGGTGCTAATTTTATAACACGTGTCAATGGGATGTCCAAGAAGTTAGACTTAAGACGGTTTCGAGAAATGGGCCCCTGGACAATTTTTGCATGAAGTATGTTTGAGCATAAAAGGATGATGTGATTAGATTTGTGGGTGTTAGAGGACAAAGGTGAAAGTTCTTAGGGTCATAAAAGTGTGAAAAATCACAGAAAATGTCTTATTACTATGGTGTTTCCAATACCTTGACCCTATTTAGACCAAAGTGTAATCAAGTATTTAAAACCACTAAATATGAAATTAGAAGCATTTGGGTCCGTGAGATGTGATGTTATCACAAGATAATTTATTAATGAACATACCGGTTCACATAGGCAGAGGCATATTAGAGACGTAGTCCTATTCATCTTGTTTTTTCTTTAATTCATTATTATAAGAAGTCTAACCGTGCATGTTTCTTTCACCAGGCAAATCAGAAGAAAAATATATTTAAACTCAGTCAAACAGTCAGCTTTGTATTAAATGAGAAATTTGTATTTTTCAATAAGCTAATCAAAATTGATAGTTGTACATGGGGTATAAAGTCATCAAAGAAGCATTTTCAAAAAAGTACATGCCTGGATATAATTTAAAGTTACCACTAAATATACATGTACATGTATCACACTCTTTATCAATTAAATATATTTTCTTTCATTTCTGTTTGGTTTCTGCTGTTGTACCCATTTCATTGCTATGTGCAGTTGAATAGATATTCCAAACAAATAAAAAAAAAATTTCCCCCTCTTATTACCGGTACTGATATTGTCTGTAGGAATTGACTCAGTCTACACTGAGAACTGAGAGTGATGCACTGTCCGAGTTGAGCCGAGGATTGAACGAGAGGACCCAGGCATCAACAGACTATGGACGTATCCAGGCCAAAGCTACTCTCTTCGTTGAGGTCACACTAAAAATGGTGAGTCTTTTTTATTCTTAAATATAAAGTCCTACTCATTTATATTATCATTTCCTGCGTGTTCCTTTTACGTTATGCAGACAAGTTATCAGAAATTTATTTTGATTTCATTTAGCAATAAGTTAGAGTTCTACTATTTTATTTATTTATTTTAATGCCCCATACATTGAATCATTCAAAACCCTTCTAAAAACCACCTTTTTAATCAGTTATAGTATACTGGAAGCGCACACAAGTAGTTAATTCCATTCAACTGAAGTGTATTGTATTGGTAATATTTTATTTTATTTTGTTGCTTTGAAGCTATTGAACATTTTGAATAATTATAATTATAATTAAGTTAGACAGCACCACATGTGTGCTTAGAAACACCTTTATAAAGTGCCCTATAAATGTAGTTATTATTATTATTTTATTTAAATTGAAAATCAAACTGTAATACAACTGTACATGTACTTCTTAGGAGAAAGAAGAGTTTGGGTATCCTCACGAGTCCAGGTTCCTGTTTGTAGAGCTGCCTGGCATTGAGAAGCTGGCCTTAAACCAGCAGGAGCTTCGCAAGAAAGAGGGAGCTGTCCAGAACAGATCTATCTCATCGTTCGGTCAGCTGATCAGCAACCTCTCTACCAGGCAGAGTCCTGATAGAGTTATTAATTACAGGTAATTGTAGCAACAACTCCCTTTTTAGAGCTTGTAGATGCAGGATCAGAAAGTCTAGACAAAGTAGCATCTATAACCTAGAGTAAAAATACGTCAAAGGGCCGTTACCTGTACATGTATATTTCGAACTTGGTGAATAGTCTGGACGATTATTTCAATTGTCTATCATATGTAGATGATGCAATCTTCTGCTTTGGCATACCGGTAGGTGTAGAAAATCCTATTTTTTCTTGTCTACCTATTTTATCTTATTTTGATAGAGCTGTCCTCCGTTGTTGGTGAAACATGCAGGATTATAGATGAGCTATATGTTGAAAGTGCAAAATATACAAACTCTGATTATCTTTGCTTTCATTAATGTTTGTTGTGCACATTTACATTGTATTAAATCCCAAAAGATGCATTTTATGCTTGCTCAGAGTTTGAAAAAAATTCTCATCTCTAGTATTTATCAAATTTTATGGTTTATATCCAAATATGGCATTAAGCTGGTCCACTATGGCTTTCCAAATTTTAATAACATTAATTTGATGATGATGATGATTCACAGCATTTGTATGGCGCCATTTATCTGTTTAGAAAAACATTAAAAGGTGCAAGCTCCTGCGATAAAGTTAGCATTTACATGCTTGAAGGAAGATGTGAGTTTTGAGTTAAGCTTTGAAGTGGTCCAGGTTGTCAATTTCACAAATAAATGGGTGCCGGAAATTCCACAGGCGAGGAGCAATAGAGGAAAATGTGCATTTTGTATACATTTCATTATTTAAAGTTGATAATTTGGTAGTAGGAGCATGTGTATAGAGCCCTGAGTTTATGACTTGTCCTGACCTCCTTTGTGACAGTCTCTATGCTTTCTCTCCTTTAGTGAGTCTAAAGTGACCAGTCTTCTAGAGAATGCTATTGGAGGCAACTGTAAGACCAAGGCTATCATGCACTTCAGTCCAAACCCTCAACCTCTGCACCTGAAGACATCTCTCATTGTATCAGCTCAACTATCTAGGATCAACAACTTCTTCATCATGAATGACATGGCTGCTAGAGTAAGGCCATGTCTTGCTTTTTATTTATGAGCTTCATGCTATTTAAAGCCCCACTGCACTACTTATAGCTACTTGCGCCCTCCATATAGCAAACAATGCCTAATCAGTGCCTGTTGGTCCCCCATGGTCCCCTTTTTTTAATGTTGATTGAGAGCTGATTTGATGAGATAGCCACCCGTCAGTGACCTTGCAGGAAGGTATAATCCCCGTGGCCAAACTAGTGCAGACAGGCTTTAAATGTGATATCCTGACAACATCTAAAACATGATGTAAAGATACTCCTCCCCCTCCAGCGAAGCTATCATGTTGGGTACATACATGTACGCCCCCACAAATAAAGGGTGGAAGGCCTGGAGACACCTCTTGGGCATTCAGATCTTACACCACTTTTAGATACCGGTATATGGTATGATGGCCCTCACAGGACATAGAAAGATGAAGCCTCGACTGGTCCCTAAGACCAAAGCTTATGGAAGAACTTGTGAAACTTTGTCAGCATAATCATGTGCTGATTCTTTTTTTATTTCAAATCAACAATAGCCATCCAAGGTACCTAGAAGTTCTTTATTTCTTGTACAGCATTTTGCAATAAAAATAACTGCCCGGGCTGAAACCAGGAACATGATTTACAAAACATGGAAACATTGTTTCATACTGTATTGTAAAGACAGAATGTTATGGTAACTGTTGTTAACATATGTGATATCCTGACATCATCTAAAACATGATGTAAAACAAATTATTGCAGTTTCATTTATGTTACTTATTGTATTTTTATTTTCATTGTCATGTTACTGTTAATACACTGTTAGTTAAGTGAGAGCGTTTGTTTCGTCTAAATTAAGCACAATGTTCATTTCACGTTTCTTGTTCATGCTCATTACATATATGTTTTGTAAAGCATTTAGAAACTGTATGTGTATACCAGCGCTATATAAATTTTAGATATTATTATATACCTCACTTAAGAAATCCAGCCATCTGATTGGTCGAAATTGCATTCATAAACTTTAACTATTTCTGTAAATTTCCCAGTAACCATGGTTAAAACAGTTCTAAAATCCCAGTAACCATGGTTACCGGGAAAATAGTTCAGTCTCCATGGTTACCCCATAGGTTTACATGTTAAAAAATGGTCTGAGCGATCGAGGATACCGTAAGTGTGCAAAGAATTGGTCGGTAATTTCAATACAATTGAATCTCGATCGATCTTACCGACAATTTTTGTCTTGCATTGTTCAATTCAATTCAATTTCAATTCAATTTTTTCAATTTCAATTTCAATTTCATTTATTGTTCAACCATCAAAATATATATACAATCAAAATAAGTTACATCAAGATTTAGAATAACGCGATGATGGTTTGGTGACCCCGGAGAGAGCAGAGCTTATAAAAAGGGGCCACCAATACATAAAAAGATCAACATTAATTATACTAAAAAAATATCAACATCGAACATTAATATAAAGAAGAAAAAAAAAAAAAAAAAGAGAAGTACACTTCTGCAGTAGCAACAAAAAACTGTATCTACATGTATAAGAGGGCAGTACAAATGAAAGCGAACAAGAATATCAAGAATATTTTATAAAGAAGGTAAGATTTCCCTGCTTAGCTTTTTAAATCTGGAAAGAGTTGAGCTGTTTTTGATATTGTTGGGGATTTTGTTGGGGATTTTTTGTTGGGGATTGTTGACATGAAGACGAAAATAAACTTCCAAAAACAAAAAAAACAACATCTGCCAATAGATCTTGATCTAAATTCGTGCCAATATGCATTGCAAAAGTAAAAGAAGGGCCCGTTTAATGAAGCATCCACCACGCGAAGCCGTTTTCAATCCATTTTAATGTATATATTAGAGAAAACTGCTCAGTAAGGTAACAGAGCGCGATGGCCGAGCGGTTTAAGGTGGTGATTTTAGTTACATCACCTTCTGTACGCAAGAGATCAAATCCCATCATTGACAAAAGTTTTTTTAATTTTTATGCCTCCGCCACCGAAGGTGGTGCCGGAGGCATCATGTTTTCGGGTTGTCCGTCCGTACGTCCGTCCGTCCGTACGTCCCGTTTGACCATTATCACAATATCTCAAGAACCATTTAAGATTTAAACTTAAGACTCGGGAATAGTATTTATCACCATAGGAAGACGATCTGATTAGATTTTGGAGTACGTAGGTCAAAGGTCACAGGTCACAGAGGTCAACTTATGAAATTCCTTGTATTGAGTTTGTTAGCGCGATATCTCAAGAACCATTTGAGATTTAAACTTCAAACTTAAGGATAGTATGTATCACCATAGGAAGACGATCTGATTAGATTTTGGAGCACGTATGTCAAAGGTCAAGGGTCACAGAGGTCAACTTATGAAATTCCATACATTGAGATTGTTATCATGATATCTCAAGAACCACGGGAGATTTAAACTTCAAACTGAGTGATAGTGTGTATCACTATAGGTAAACAATCTGATTAGATTTTGGAGCACGTATGTCAAAGGTCAAGGGTCACAGAGGTCAACTTATGAAATTCCATACATTGAGATTGTTATCATGATATCTCAAGAACCACTGGAGATTTAAACTTCAAACTTAGTGATAGTGTGTATCACAATAGGAAAACAATCTGATTAGATTTTGGAGCACGTAGGTCAAAGGTCAAAGGTCACAGGGCTCATTATGTATGCAAAAACAGTTTGTGATCGCGTTATCTGAACAACCGATTGATGGATTCCTGCCAAACTTTGGTCATGTATGTATCTTGCAGAGCTGATGAACTGATTAGATTTTGGGGTCACGAGGTCAAAGGTCACAGGACTCATTATGTATGCAAAAACAGCTTGTGATCGCGTTATCTGAAGAACCGATTGATGGATTCCTGCCAAACTTTGGTCATGTATGTATCTTGCAAAGCCAATGAACTGATTAGATTTTGGGGTCACGAGGTCAAAGGTCACAGCGCACATTGTGTATGCAAAAACAGCTCGTGATCGCCTTATCTCAAGAACCGATTGATGGATTCCTGCCAAACTTAGGTCATGTATGTTACTTGCAGAGCTGATGAACTGATTAGATTTTGGGGTCATGAGGTAAAGGTCAAGGTCATGCGGCTCATTATGTATGCAAAAATAGCTTGTGATCGTATTATCATTAGAACAGATTGATGGATTCCTGCCAAACTTAGATCATTTATGTATCTTGCAGAGCCAATGAATGGTTCATAAGATCAAAGGTCATGGGCTCATTATGTATGCAAAAATAGCTTGTGGACGCATTCTCATTAGAACTGACAGATGAATTACTATTTAACTCAGGAAATCTTGCAGAGCCAATGAACTGAGTAGATTTTAGGGTCATGAGGTCAAAGATCAAAGGGTCATATATGTATATAAGAGAAATTGCTTGTAATCACGATATTCTGAGAACATGTTAATGGATTACAATTGAACTTGAATTTGAAAAATTTCTTCCGTTTCGGTTTGTAAAATTGCTCTATGACGGAGGCATCATTTTCGACTGCGCGCAGTCGAATTCCATCTAGTTTATTTTTTATTTTATTTTTTTTTGGCATATAAAAGTATAAATGACTGCTTTAATATTCGAGAAATAGTTGTTTTTATACGCTCTCGGGAAGGTTACAATTGGGCTATTGCACAATATATAGCACAATTCTAACCTTCCCTTGAGCGTTTAAAAACAACTATTTCTCTCAAAGCAGTCATTAATACTATATTATTACATGTATTATAATTATGTGGATTCCTAAAAGATAAATCTTCTCATCACTCATCTGTCTTTGCTAGGCCCTCATCACCCAATACCATGCAAGGCTCATCAGCCTCCAGGGTCAGCTTGGTGTTACCATGACAACGGAACCAGCTAGAGATGATGTGACAGAGGACCAAGCCAAGTTGGCTAGAGACAATGTAAGTTAAACTCAAGACATAAACCAATGAAATTGTATGTAATGAGAATAACACTATGTATTCTTTGCTGAATATGTCCTAGGTCATGTTACAATTTACTCTTGGAAATTTCATTAAATTTGGAAACAAAACCATAAATACTTATAGTATCAAATAATTTTGAAAAAGACACTCTGTGCAATCATTTTAGTTCAAGTTGACGTTTATTGCATTGATTTAAACAAAATAGAAGAAAAGAAAAAAACATTTTCAAAATGTATAGAACAGAACACAAACTGAATTGAACTGCAAACCATGCGATTCACAGTCCGTTGATGTATCCAGACAATAACACCTCTGCATGTGTATTAGTTAAAATTATACTCTATTTGTGAATGAATATTTTACTTTCTTTGAATCATAGTTGAAACTGAAGGAGGAGAACGACTACTTAAGGCGTAGACTGGATCAGATCCAGAGCAGGTTTGGAGACATTGCCTCAGCTAAGACTGATTTATCATCTAGACTGATTGGCAGTGAAGAAGAGAAACTCAAGGTGAGATTTAAAAAAAAGGGTGCTTTCTGGTTTTCTATTGGTAATCTAATTCTTGCAGAAGGATAAATACTAATGATAATGATAGTACACATGTATATATTTGCGGAGAATGCACATGGCAAATATGTGCAGGAAAAAATACATATTTATGTTACTCTTTGGATAACTTTCAGTATTACAATATTGTATACCGTAAAAGTGTTCTGCTTTTCACAAGAGAAACAATACCACCTATTAGGTTTTTATACATGTATTTTTTAATACATTTTGTGTTTCATTTTTTTCACACTTCCAGCTGTCCAAGATGCTTGTAGATCTGCGCATTGAAAATAACAAACTGAAAGAGAGAGGAGCCCAAGAGAACTTTGAACTAAAAAACAAGGTAAGACAGTTTACCCAGAAAGATAGAAAGCAGAATTGGGTAAGAACGTGGGGTGAAAATGTAGTAGAGATAGGTTTGGTTGGCATAAACAAATTGTTAGAAAGAGATAAATTGGTAAAGAGGAGGTCATTTGCTTTGAAAATAGAAAATGCGAGAAAAAAAATCAAAATGTAAATTGGGTGAAGGCAAGGAGATGGGGAAGCAGAATGGGGATAAGAACATGTGGGAGGAGAGAGAGAGAGAGAGAGAGGGAGTGAAAATGTAGTTCGGTTGGTATAAACAAATTGGAGGGGGTGGCGGGGGGGGGGAGGATATTTTCTTCAAAAGTAGAGAATGCAAAAAGGAATCATAATGGAAATTGGGTGAAGGCAGGAAGATGAGGAAGTAATGAGGAAGGGTAACCGAGGGAAATCATCCCAAGATCTAATACAAAGAGAACACATGAGAAAAAGACAGAGAGAAAACATGTCATGGCTTAAAGGGGAAGTCCGCACTGGTATCAAGCTGGGTTTAGTAAAATCAGAGAACAAAAGAAATCTGATAAAAAATAAGAAAGTAATATGAACTTTCAGGTAATTATTCAAACGTAAATTTACAACTCGAATTGATTAATTAACTCTAATTAATTTTGTTAGCATCTTGCTCATGCAACTAGTCCTGTAACTTACATACATTTTCTCCAAATTCCACCTTATTTTGTAATGATCTGTAGGTGTTAGCCCTAGAGAACCGTATGATCCAAGCCGAGTCTGAGAGGGATCGACTCCTGAGGGATTACCGCCAGATCAGAGGCCATTTTGATGAGATTGACAAGGAGAGGCAGGATGTCGGAGATCGCTATGTATACCTCAACGCAGATTATAAGGCATTGGCTAAGAAATATGAGAGTGAGGTGAGAAAAATCATCTCAAGGCTTCTTAATTTCCTTTTTTTTTTAAATCAGATCTAGTGAAGTGTCATCATCATTAATGTACCTTCAAAGGTATTCATTTACAATTTTATATAGATATCATTAGAAAATGACCTTGTGAAGTTCTGCCTTTTTGGTTGTTATACCTGAATTCCTTAATTTCTCCCAGATGCATTCTGAAAAATGAATAGTACTTGGTTGGATTGTCTGACTGCTAAGAAAGCATGTGTATGCTCGCATTAAAGTAAGCAACCAGGGGACGGATGGCTTGAAGTCCTCTCCAAAGGACTTGGTAATGAGGGTCAATGCCTTACCAAAGGACACTAGCACATCAAATCGGTTTCAAACCCAGGACCTGCCGGTAACGAGACTAATTCCCTACCACTGAGCTATTGTGTCTCACTCCAATAGTGCATGACATTGATATTGAAAATACATGGGGCCCATGCTTTAGTGGATGCTTTTAAGAATTTGATATACGGTATGTCAGTGGAACAGGTCTTGATTTCTTTGACATGTGCCATTTGTTTTTCATTATGTCATTACATGAAGAGCTAAATTAAGAAAGGAGCTAAATCCACTTTGACGAAATTTGAGTTATTGATATCAGAACATTTCACTTAAGTACCGGTCTTTCTAAAAAAAATATGTACCTAAATTTGGGGAGCAATTATGAAATAATGCACCTGCTAACATCACTTTTCCATAGACGCATATATACAAAATCTGGTGAACAAGTCCTTTTTTCTCAGAAGTTTCAAAAATGGATTTAGCTCCTTATGGAATTAAACTCTTCATATCTCTTGGTCTTTTGAATGGTCTTTACAATCAAAATCAAAGTAGTGGGATAAATGGAATTTGAGAACTTGCGAATATTCCTCTTGTGCTTTGATTTTGCTAAGCTTTTTTTTAGTACATGACTAATTTCTATCAGTTTATATACAGGGCCCCGTCTTACAAAGAGTTGATATCAATCGCAACTTATTTGCGAACTATGTACATAACAGATAGGAGACTGCAAACTTGCGATTGATTGGAGGACTTGCGATTGATTTGGATCAATCATAACTCTTTGTAAGACGGGGCCCAGATCATCACAATACAGTCTTGGAATTTGTATTGAATTCCTTCTTGTAGGTTGCAAGAAACCAGCAGCTTGGTCTTGAGCTGCTGAACCTGATGAATGCTGAAGTCACCCTGTTGAAGCAGAGAGATAACCTAGGACTAGCTGCAGGCCAGGCTAGGAATGCAGGCAGTGATGATCTCTCTAGGGTTAGGGACATTGCTCTAGGGCTATCAGCTGAAAGACAAAAGGTAAAACAATCTAACAGACAGTAGTTCCTTTGCAGTGATTTCCTCATTGCTTCTGCTATCAAGTTTTTCTAAATAAATTCTAAGAAATTGTTGAACATGACATGTAGTTCTGCAAGTGGTTGACAGAGATGTCAACCAGTACGATTAAATCTTATTTAGTACGATAATAAGAGTGAAATACGATCTTAAAATCTTAAAATATGATTTTTCAACAAACCCATAAAAACAGCGGAATCGCATAGAAACATGTACAAGTAAACCCCTGCAACCCCAACAAAACGTTTGCTTTACAATTTTCTCATTAAATTTTAATGAAAGAGCTAACAATTAACTTGACCGTATTTACCAGTAAAACACTTTTCAGAAATGTTACTGGCCCATGGCCGACAGGCCAGTGGTAGTGTTGAGTTTTTCGTGAAAATCTGATTTTTCTCTCCAAAATCCGGTACTCAATCTGTTTTTTTGTGTCAAGAGGTTGGCATCTCTGGGTTGACATCTCAATGATGTCTTGAAGTCAACTTACAAAATGCAACAGGGAACTTGAAAAATACCTACAATATATGCCAACAGTATTTAAGTCAAAACACTACATGTATGTCCTTCATATCATATGAACACTGAAGAGGGAAAACGTGTGTGTTTACACTCCGTCCTATAAGGCTGTCTTTGTATTATTGTATCTCTTCACTTATCTCTTCTTGTCTTAGGTTGCTGCAACTGACAGTGATAGACATGATCTAAGACAACATGTAAGTGTATCATGCTAACCTATATGATGGTTGATGCTATAGCATATCCGTGGTCTAGCAAAATAATTTTGAGAAATACAATGAGAAGCCACATGGATCACGAAGTAGTACAAAGAACTGCTGTCCTCTAAAGATCATTACAAGTATTTCTTGAAAAACTTGAGGAGATGGCCTCTTACAAGTGGGACTAGTTATGTAATTCATACTCTTGATAAAATGGTATGGGGAGGTCAAGTACACTGACATTTGTAAAGAAAAAGATTCACATACCAGTAGATGCCAAGTTACCCACCCTCTAAAATAACGACTATTAGTCGTCAAATCGACTTTAGGGCTATAGAGCCCAAAATTAATAGTCTTGATTTTCAGACAATAATCGAAAGGTCATACGTTTTATGCTGCGCAAAGATTCAATCAGTTTAATCTTGGCCATCACAGGAAGTGGGTTATTGATGTAGACATTAATGCTCATGTACCCTTTACAACTCTTTTCATGTGTGTTATTACCAAAGAAGAAAAAAGCCAGTCAGTCACTCAATAGTGTCTGACAGTGAAGTCTAGCAAGTAAACGTGTTTCCTTGCATAATTTGAATATGAGGACACTGCTAACGTTTAAATTTCACAGATAGGACATACATGACATATTCATAATTCCTGCAAAGTTTTACAGAATTTGAGGTTGGCTGCAAAAGGGACATAGTACCTTTAAATCCCCACTGCACTACTTAAAGCTACTTGCGCCCTCTATACAGCAAACAATGCCTTATCGGTGCCTGTTGGTCCCCCATGATCCACTTTTTTGTATGTTATGAGAGCTGATTTGATGAGATAACCACCTGTCAGTGACTTTGCAGGGTGGTCTAATCCCCCCTGCCGGACTAATACAGAGGGGCTTTAACAATGATTCATCTTTCATCCCTATTGTACAATTTGACAGCTGTTTGGGAACCAGGATAGATTCCGTGGTGAGATTGATCAAATGAAGAGTCATTACGACAATGAACAAGACAAACTACAAGGCATCATGTAAGCATCAAGTTAGAGAAAAGTGTGCAGGATGATGATGCTTTTGCTGCTGCTGCTGCTGATGATGATGATGATGATGATGATGATGATGACGACGGTGTTGATGATGTTGACGATAATGATGATGATGGTTGTGGCAATGGTGATTATACAGGTGTGATGATGATGAAGGTGGTGATGATGATGATGATGATAATGACGACGGTGTTGATGATGTTGACGATAATGATGATGATTGTTGTGGTAATGGTGATGATAATGGTGGTTATAAAGGTGATGATGATAATGGTGGTGGTGTTGATGATGATTGTGGTAGTGATATTGGTGATGATGACGATGATGGCTGTGGTAATGCAGGGCCTGACCTTTACTTTTTTTTTAGGGAGCCAGCCGGGCTCCTCAAGCACTTTTTCAGGGAGCCCGCAGGGGTTTCAGGGAGCCCAAGTTTATCACGTTTTTTTGTGGTCATAATAATGGTCATTAACTATTAAAAAATTAAAACACACCGTCACGATACCTTTTTTTATAATCATCAGCGCCGGGACCAGGGAGGGGTGTATTATTAAGTGTAAATTTGACCATGAGGATTAACTGACTGTACTGAAGAATTAATCTTACAACTATTATGAAGCCCTTTGGCTACAGTAACAGTCTAACATTGGACTTTAGGTTTTATCAGAATGAGAATCAGATATAGTCATTGATTATATTTCTCATGCAATCGTTACCAAACAACACAGGCACTATGTTGAAAGTGTCGACGTGACTCACTGTTTTCATGAATGAAATCTTGCAAATAAAAGCTCAGTCGTAATAGCAGACGAAACGTGATTGAAATAGTCAAATACTTTTTTTTTTTTTAATTAATCAAATGACGTATTACTATATGACAGCCAACCCATGGAAGGCTAAATTACTTTCAGTTTACAATAAAAACATTTTGTGAAATACATAAACTGTAAGAAAAAAACACACAACAGTTTATAGTAGTACACAAACCTTGCGAAAACATATGAAAGAAATAATAAATTCATTTATTGATTGCCGTTAAGTTAGTCCAACGACATTCAAGTCAAACTTTTTTATTCCATATTTTATTCTTTTCAGTCCCTTTGACCGTTTATACACGCCGTTTTAACGATTAGCCACGAATCTCCCTAATTCGTACATATGTTCACAAACAACAATCAACCCCTTTTTGCACACGCCTTTGAAGTTTGTAGTTCGTAAAATTATGTTCAAACAATAATCAAGTCCATCCAGGTATGCACGCTGAAGAATAAGCACTCACGATCACAAACGCACATGTATCACAAACACGAGTCGACGTAAACATACACTCAGCTCTGGCAACGCAGCGACCACGTGCGTTTGTCTTAGTGTGTACATTCTCTGAGTGCACCGACATACAATGCAGCATGTATTGCGCACTTGTTTGAACATAATTTTACATTCTCTGAGTGCACCGACATACAATGCAGCATGTATTGCGCACTCGTTACGAGTGCGGAGATATAACGTTATCATGCATGGCATTCCTGCACTGATCTCGATGTGTTTTCTTTTGCAACTCATTATTCGCGCTGGAGTTGAGCCAAGTGTGCCTTGGAATGCCTAGCGCATATTTCATGATTTTGACTGCGGAATTTGGGTTTTTAGATGGATTAAAACATGGATTAAAGTGCTGGTAAGAAACAGCATTTTTCGTGGCTGATACTAGAAAAACTTAGGGAGCCAGCCGGGCTCCTCAAGCACTTCTTCAGGGAGCCCGCAGGGGTTTCAGGGAGCCAATGGCCACCGGGCTCCCGATAAAGTCGAGCCCTGTAATGATGATTGTGGTGGTGGTGGTGGTAATGATGATGATAATGGTAGTGGTAATGATGATGGTAATGGTGATGAAGATGACAGTCATGATGATGTAGAGTATCCTTCCCTTCTCCATCCACCTATCATTTTCTCTCTTCCTGTTTGTCTGTTTAATATTTTCATTCCTTTTCTCCTTTTCTCTCAGTTCTCAGTTAAACCAAGACGTCCAGAATATGAGGCAGGCTGACAGAGAGACCCATCGTAAGCTCACTGAAGCCGAAGTTGTAAGTATCTTAACTGACGTAATATATCCATGAATAAGCATCCTCGCAAAAAGACCTTGTGAAACTGACATCATATGGAAGTGCTTCAGTACGTACTTGCACAACAGCAAGGAAAATCAGTCATTTTTGTAGAAATCCACAGGCAACGTTCTATACACTTTCAGATCAGGCTTTGTGTATTGACAAGGTATTTTCAAATTGTAATCCAACAAATTCTAGGCAAACTCATTTTTTTTTGTTCATTAATTGATAATATCTTTATACTTGCCATTGCTATGTACTTGCTATACTTGCTATTGCTATCTTAAAGAGAAGGTTGAGTACTGGTAAAAAAAAAAAATTATTTCTCACAGAATCAAACGAAACTTACACTGAATGTTGAAGATTACAAATAAATGACATGTGCCAAACAATTTTGGAAGAAAATGTATACTGACTGAGTAATGAGCATAGAAAGACAAGGAATCAAGGTAGTACCAACCCCGACACCATGCGTGTTGTCCCATACATAGCTTTCTGTGTATGTGCTTGTTACTTTACCAAG
This sequence comes from Strongylocentrotus purpuratus, assembly GCF_000002235.5. Lineage (NCBI taxonomy): Eukaryota > Metazoa > Echinodermata > Echinoidea > Camarodonta > Strongylocentrotidae > Strongylocentrotus > Strongylocentrotus purpuratus. Next base: position 7,336,691 of record NW_022145609.1, read on the forward strand.
ACTCGGTCAAATTTATTATGATTTTGATGACTCCAGAACCTTGCAGTGCACACCAATACTTACATGCTACATGATCAACTGTTTCTGATCCTTTCCACACCTTTTCTTTCACAATGCAATCGCATTACCAGTACTAAAGTTTATCTTTAACTGATGTCCATGAATAAGCATTGTCTCAAAAGACCTTGTGAAACTGACATCATATGGAAGTGCTTCAGTACGTACTTGCACAACAGCAAGGAAAATCTGTCATTTTTGTAGAAATCCACAGACAACGTTCTATACACTTTCAGATCAGGCTTTGTGTGTTGACAAGGTTCTTTCAAATTGTAACCCAACAAATTATAGGCAAATTCATTTTTATGTTCATTAATTGATAATATCTTTATACTTGTCATTGCTTTAAAGCCCCACTGTCCTACTTGTAGCTTCTTGCTCCCTCTATATAGAAAACAATGCCTAATCGGTGCCTGTTGGTCCCCCATGATCCTCTTTTTCTCACGTTAATTGAGAGCTGAGTTGATGAGATAGCCACCTGTCACTGACCACACTGTGTGGTCTAATCCCTCCCGGCCAAACTGGTACAGCCGGCCTTTAATAGTTATTTGCAGCACTAATATTACTTTCATTCTACAATTTATCTCAGGCATTACTGACGCTGCGATCCAAGTCTAAGGAACTGCAGTCTACAAATAGTAAACTACAGCTTCAGATGAAGGAGAAGAATGAAGAAGTGAGAGCCAGACTTGTCAAGTACCTCCAAGATATTGCGGTAGGTTATCCTACAGGATTTTCTACAAGAGTTTGCACACAGTAGGAAATGATTGAGACCTGCATTTAGTTTCATTTACAAATATCTATGCATTATTTTTTTTAGCACATCTTAACTCTTATAACATGCAATCCATTTGCCTCCGTACTTTGCCTTATACTATTATCAAAATTGGCTTCAATTAATCATAAATACTACTTTTAATCTCATAACCTTATGGTATTTTTCTCAATAAATAGAGAGAATGAAAAATACCACATTTATAGTGCCAGGGTGCCAATTACAGGATTTTTAAATTTTCCTTTTTTTTAATTATTTGCCAAATAAGCCCTTCAAAGAAGTTTGAATATTCTTTTCCTAAAACACATTTCTGATTTGTAATGTCAAATATATTGTTTTAGGATATTTGACATTTTTTTTTTTTTACAATGTTTCACTTTGTCAGGATCTCTTTTAGGTCATTGAAAAGATATTTGCATTCCAAGATGCCCAGGAGTAGAAATGAATGTCTCTCTATCCATCTTAGCTACATCATTAAAACACTACTGTCCTACTACTTCCTCTCATCACTGATTATTTATGTCATGTATATTCCAGTAATATTGAATGTTACATCCTCCATTATTTTTTATAGGATCACATTGATAAAAGTCAGAGGTCTTTATCAAGTCAGGATGCAGGGGACGGGCTACGAGGCCAGATAGCTGCCATGATGAAGGACCTAAAGCTGACATATCAGGCGAGAGAATCTCAGCTCAGCGACGCAGCGAGGGAGTACAAACGCACTGCTGATGCGGTGGCTAAGAAACATCAACAACTCCTTGTAGAGTACAGGTAGGTCTGGTCTTGTGATTCGGTGCCAGTAGCGTTGGTTTAAAAAAATGAAACTATGAAAGTACACCATGATGCATCTGTTTGTCATTTCCATTTTTACAAATGATCAATTTTGTATTTTGTTCAATTAGCCACTGTACATGTATGTAACTCTTGATTAACTTTTGCCTCTTCTAACACAAAGAGATTTAAAAAATAGTTTAGATTGTTTAAGTTGCATGATGGGACATTTTTCAAAAATGAAAACCGTGGTATTAAACTTCTATGGACATGACAATAGCATCAAATCGCCTGCTATTTTCAAAGATGATTATACGTGACAAATTCCAAGCACTGTAAAAAGCTACCGGATATCTAGATATTTACCTAAAAAAATAAATGTATCTACCTCTAGACAAAGCAGACCACCGAGAATAAGAAAGTTACAACCCTGCATCCCCCCCCCCCCTGGAATCCCGCCAACCTCCAGCTTATGCACGGAGTGCACGCACACATAATCATCCTCTCTCTTTCTCTCAGCCATCTTGAGTGTTTCAGCTAAGTCACTGCGGGCTAAGATTCAAAGTTTTTAACTCTTTGTCTCGTTTTTGGTGCCATTTTGGGGGTAAATTTCTGTTCCATTTTGTTATCGGTTTTTACCCTCAGTCACATTTTCTGTTTGGGTGTGCATTAAAAACATAATGGGTGAAAATTTCTCTCCACAATGCAGACTTCTGAGACAGCGGACCATGGAGAAGCACCTTCCTGGAATGGAGATTGGTCCGGAAGAAGATCAGCTGACCTTAGATGTGGAAGAAGTGGAGTCCATCAACAGAAGAGAACTCACTAAAGTGATGAAACAACTCCGAGAAACAGAGACAGAACTTAACAAAATCAGGAGAGAAGGGTAGGTGATGAAGAAAAGATACCGGTTGTCACTTTAAAGGGATTGGGTAACTTTGCCTCAGATTCTCAAATAAATCCTGGATTTAGCTCGTGCTGCAATCAAAATTATAAACCTTTAGGTCATACATGAATCCCATGACTTTTACAAGCCAATTTTCTGTCTGATTATCAAGATGTTTATGATTGGGAATTGAAATTGAAAAACTTGTTTCCCTATTAAACGTTCTCTATAACACTACAGTCTATTGGGAAAAATGATCATGGTAAAACCGTTCACTCGAATATTTTTAGTTTTTGAGGCACTTCTTGATCATTTTGAAGTGCAATTTTTTAGGGCTTCAATATTACTCCATATCAGAGACACTGATAACATGTAGGGCCATGCTTCTCAGATTTAACATTGTTAAACGATGCCTTTAAAGCCAGTGTGTCGTAACAGTCAGAGTTATTCATATTTTCCCCTACATAAGGGGGTTTATTGTTGAAAAATTATTTTCAAATTTATCTTGAAAGATTGTGAAAAAAGACAGTATTGACCACATGCGATTTGAATTTGGGTTGGTATTTCTAAGAACTGCATATTGATACTATTTGATGATAATATGCTTGCAAATAAACAATGAGGGACTAGGTAATGAGGATTGATACTTTACCAAAGAGCACTAGCACATTGAATTGGTTTTGAATCCGGGGCCTACTCGTTACAACAAATTTCCCCCCAAAAGGTGTGATGTTATGAATTTGTCTTTTGTTATGATTTTTTTTGGTATAATAGATTGTGATGGCATCTGAAGACCCAGATCTCTTGTTCAACATGTAGATAAACTAAACTGATGTTGCCTATTCTTTACTAAAACTTCAAAATCTCTCCTTTTCCAGATCATCTGATGAGCACTGGAAGTCTTTGAAGGACGAGTTTCTCAGAACGCAGGTAGGTATTCCTTTTAATTAGACACACTTATAAAGCACACCGAAGGTACAGATTTTATTTGACATGACACTGTAGTGTCCGTGTGTGCGTGTATTGGGTTTTCTACAGACGTGTATCAATCAGATATGATTATTTACGTCTGGGGACTGACCTTTAAACGTCACCATCCCAAAGACGTGACTCAGTTTCGAACTTGCATCCTCGGCTGAATCAGTTTGTAACTTCCATTCTTAGCTGGATTGCAGGCGCATGCCACAATGCCTGATTTCTGGATCACCAAAATAAAGGATATCTTTCATTCTATAACCCACTGCCTACAGGAACCAGTTGGCTCATGTACTGAAGCTATGGGAATCAGATAATTCAGTGGTCAATAGGTTAAAGATGCATAGGAGTGGGCTCTCATGGGGAATTTGACACTGTTCGGGTGTTTACCCATGCAATAACAGGTGTTGTCAATCACCAGAATTAGCCTGCAGTTTTATGACCAACATGCCTTAATCAGTTATGCAATGCTTTGCATTTTCCCTCACCCTAAAACTCTCTGAGCATTTTTTCTGAACATTTTGATATCAAATACCCATTTTGACAAAATATGGAGTTAAGTCTTTGTGTCACTGAACCCTTGATATGTTGGATTTCTCACTTTTTGATTTTGCAGAAGGACCTAGAATCTGAGAGAGCCAATCTCCTTGCCAACAACTCTGTCTTAGAAGAACAACTCAATGAGTGCCAGGATTACATACATACACACATGACAAGGTAAATTGAACTCACACATGAAATTAATAATGAAGTTGCCCTGAATCTCGTTGATTTACTGCTATAAACGCTTTAGGGTCAGAGGAATTAATAAATGTTACTCTCTAATTTAGATTCATTGAGTCGGAGCTCTTAGCTTTGACTGCATGCAGAGATGGTGTGGTGGTGAATTGGATGGACTTGTAAAGATTTAGTACAGTGGAATCTAATCAATATAAACTAAAATGATGGTAGTGTACGTTATCATTTTATATTGCATTGAATATAGTGATTTAGATTAAATTCTTAGAAATTTAAAATGGATGCATTTGAATTACATTTGTAACTGTTATGTTGACCTGGAGTTAAATGCATTTGCTGTTTTGAAGTACATTCATTTTTTAATAATTTAATTTATTGAAGTGTATTGATCTGATTTGAATCAGTAAGAATTAAATTGTTATTTATTGTGATCTTTTTTCTGATCAAGTACAGATATGAGATCAGGGAACGGAGGGACAGCTAGGTATGGGTGATGTGTTGGGTACGTTAGAATTTGACATGATTAACTTTAATATGAACTGATCTGAATGAATGAATTGATATTGAACTGATATGAAATTTAAATAAGTTCAGTATCAAGAGTCCTAGAAGGTCGTCCATATGGAAAGAAGAAGAGGGGAAGACCCCGTAAAGACTCTCTGGATGAATTAATTACAGAATGTGGATCAACATGATATGAAATGCTGAAACGGATGGCTTACGACCGAGATACTTGGAGAGACACTTTAATTCAATTACGTTTTTTAATATACACAAGACTATTATAACTTTTGGAGCCTATGACCTACAAGCATTGCTTTATCTTTAGACTTCATCATATTTCTTCCTCTATACAATGTAGTCTTATGTATTATTCTTTTTGTTTCTATAAACGCATCCTAAAATGAGTACAAAATGTAACATGCCAAATGTAATGAAACATGTGAAATATGAAAATAAACTGAAACTGAAACTGAAAACTGAATGTAGAATCCTGATTGGGTCACTGAACCCGTCATAAACTGACATATCACTATTGATGATGATCGATTCTGAATGTAATCTATTTCTGATTGATCAGATACAAAGATGAGATCCGAAGACTCCGAAGACAGCTAGGTATGGATGACCAGCTGGACATGCTAGGATTGACCGATGACTATGGCCATTCAAGATGGAGGGATCATAATAGACGTGCTCATGTACCTCAATCCCTCCGCAAGTACCGCACTCTTCCTGAAATATGATTTACTGACATGAACAGGTAGAGATTCTGTTGCATGCATGATGGCGATATCAGGAAGTTCTTTTATTGTTCACACTCACCCATGTGTGTTGTTTTCAGTAACTTTACTTTTTTTTTTAAAGAACGTAGCAATAAACATTGTTGCCAATTATAAGAACATTACTTGATAAATTTATAGCCCTAAAATTAAACCATGTCCTATACAGTAAGGGTTAAATAAGCACTTCACATTTCTGTATGTTGCAACATACATTTATCCACATGTTAACAAATCTTTAGGGTACACCACAGCGCCAGCGGTTTACTGGGGTCATATGTGAACATGCCTTCCATAAGGGTTGAAGAATTTTTTTTTTTAAATAACAAATTCTCAAGCTGGAGATCTGAAAGTTATGGTAACATGAGAGAGGGGACAATTTGGCACAATCCAAGTTCCTTTCAAATTTTTAAGTTTTATAAATAAAATAATAATCATCTTTTGATGGCATGCAAACATGAAGTTGTAAATTGTTCTTTGTATATATACATGTACATGCATATCCATACTGTAATACATTTATTGAATCTATAGTTGGACAACTAGTTCATCTGTTTTCAGAAATCTGTTTTACTCTTTGTTTGAATGTGGAACAAAGTCCCTTCTATGTACTTGGATGTATGATAAAGGGCAAATACTTTGTTTGCCAATGTATATGCATCAAACTGTGCATGATGTACTACATCTAAAAAAAAATTACTGCTCTGATTTTACTGTGTGCATATATAAAAGGGAGCTGAAATGGATCATTTCATTATATTTTGTATGGGTATTTATCACTAATATGGAAAGTAGTTTACATTACTCTGGGACCATGCCCTATTCCGTCCATATTACCGGTACTTCCAATGTGGTGTGAAAAAGTATCAAAAATGTAGTTTAATTGTCTTCATATTACATTATGTTGAAATTGATGTGCTGTCCTCTTTGAGGGCATATATTTCCACAAATCTCTAGGAAAAAGAACAAATTGTTCATGAAATTATTGTAATTCAAGCTGAAATCCAACTTTTTTTTTAATATCAATGAATGTTAGAGTCTTTCAGGAAGCAAAGGACCAAATATATGTAACAAACCAATATTTGATTCTACACTTTACCTCTACTCTATATTAAAGCCTATTTATTCAATAATTGAATTGAATTGAATTGAATATTATGTTTTGAAAGAAAACTGTGCTAGTAAAGATTAATATTAGAAAGCAGTTTGCACCTTTTTTTTTTGGGGGGGGGGGGGAGTGGGTGGTAATGGGGTGGGGGAAGAAGTAATTTTTCAAGACAAGTCTTTCATTTCAAAGTTTGTGATATGTATATTTGTATATAGTATAGATTATAACTAATAAATATGAACATGTGTATTTTCAACACATTAACAAATTGATAAACAAATTTGAAATAAATTATACATATGTAGCGAACTTATAATTCAGCTGTACTTCACATTTTTGTGTGTGATTTTTGTTTTTTAATTAAGATAATTTTGAGTTTTCCCCAAAGCTTAAATAGTATTTTACTTTTCAATTGTCATCAAAATATTGTTTGCACCTTGTTATTCTCATCTCTTTTTCTCTCTCTCTCTCTCTCTCTCTCTCTCTTCCTTCCTCTTCCTTCCTCTATCTCTCTCTCTTCCTCTATCTCTCTCTCTCCCTCCGTCTTTCCCTTTTTCTCTTGTTTTCAACATTTCTCTTACTATCTTTTGCACTTGCTTTATCTCATTTTCTTCTGCCATTTCATAACATATTGAGATGAGAATTTAGACACCAAAATATTAATTTCATTTCAAGTTCAAGTTTATGCTCACAACAAACTTACTTTTTGTGCACATGTGCATGCAATTTAATTTATGCTCCTCAGAATAATAGCAATTTTGCGAGTCACGATGTATTTTTTTTGTTTTTCATGATGTAGCATGTCATAATATAATAATAATAAGAATAATAGCTCACATTTATAATGCGCTTAATACTTTGTTTCTGTGCGCAGCACCTATTATTAACCCTATAATCGGATACAGGCTTACCCGCAACACAATGTATGCACAATTTCCATTCCCTGGGGAGCAATCTAGCCAGTCGCCATTTTGCAAGCGCCACTTGCTAATCCAACCACATTAACTTTCGCATCCTACCAAGTACCCATTTAACACCTGGGTGGAGAGTGGCAAATGATCCACAGTCCGGTGACATATCCACTCGTCCATGACACCTCTCTATATTCATTAATGTGATTTTATTGAAATTATAAAACAATACATTTTTGTCATTACATTACTTTATAACCCCCCCCCCCCCCCCCCCCCCCCCCCCTCTTACACACATACACATTTGTTTGACACGTGTATGCAGGCCTGCTTCGATGAGGAGTGTTTTCTGGGGGAAGCAAAATAGCAGACAAAGGCACCGGTGTCGTGCACTCAGCCGTGACGCCCATTCCACATGGTGTTAGAGTTCAGTGGTTGTGACGGTACAGAGGGCCAACTAAGTTAGTGATCAAATCAGAGATCTTCACACAAAATTAATGTTTACTTACTTTTCTTGGTAGCATTATGAAATCGCTGGAGCCTGATGCAAGGGATTCTTTGGGGCTGAGGGAGAGTTTATGAGTGGTCTGGAGATGGTTAGACTACAATGTCATCCTTTGGTTGTGAGGGCTGGTATTAAGAGGCTCTACAGTGTACAGGAAGCTGTGTCTGGATTTGATCCGCTTGCCCACTGCATGGCTGTTGTTAGAAGAGTGGATGGAGTCGATTGGTTTCTTGTTAGTCATTGTCAAGACCAACCTTCCGATGTGTGGTGGGGCCACAGTATGGGATGAGTCCGGCCAGCTAGGCATCGCTGAGGGACTCCTCCAGTTTCACGAAAGACTGGTTCTGGGTGGCGATGGAGTGATCATCAGCGTAGAGGAAGCTCCTGGGGGGTGCTTCACAAAGATCCAAGTCGAACTTAACTCTTAATTGGACTGAAAAATTATGGAGAGCCATTTGTAGCCTTAAAATCAAATATATTTAAAAGCGAAAACTCAAGTATTTTAAATTTTTTATAAATTCCACATCAAGAACATGACATACCTGTTGGTAATAGAAAATATTAATGATTTGAATCAACATTTTATGCCTTTTAGAATAACTTTTACAAAATATTCTCATAGATGCCAACGGCTTTCCATAATTGTTAAGTCCAACTGAGGGATTAAGCAGGCGCGGATCCAGGGGGGGGGGGCCGAGCGGGCCTTGGCCCCCCTCCCCCCCCCCCCGCAAAAAAAAAAGGAGACAGAGAGAGGGAAAAGAAGGGAAAGGGAAAGAGGAGAGAAAGGGGAAAAAAGAAGACAAAGAAGAAAGGAAAAGAGGGATGAAGGAGATCGGGGAGGTGGGGTAAAAGGACTTGCCTCCCAGGCTGTTGCCTCCCCCCCCCCCCCCAATCAAAAAATAAAAATAGAAGGAAGGAAAGGGAAAGATAAAAGAAGAAGAGGAGATAAAGGGAAGGAAAAAAGAGGAAGAAGAAAACAAAAGAAGGGGGATATCAGTTGCAATTTTCCCGCCAACAGATTGTGGATCGGGGGGGGGGACAAAAGGCCCTTGCCTTAAAAGAGGAGAGCTAAAAGGGAACAAAAAAGAGGAAGAAGAAAGAAAAAGTAGAAAAGAAAGGGAGATCAGTTGCGGTTAATCCCGCCAACAATGTGTGGAGCGGGGTGGGGCCAAAATGACCTTGCCCTCCTCCAGCAAACATAAAAGAGAAAGAAGGAAGGGAAGGGAAAGGAAAAGAGGAGAGAAAGGGAAAGAAAAAGAAAGAGAATGAAGAAAGGTAAGGGATATCAGTTGCAATTTTCCCGCTAACAAGGTGTAGATCGGGGGGGGGGGGGCACTGGCGTACTGATAGGGGAGGGGGGGGGGGGGGCTTTGGGGAAATAAAATTCAAACGTGGTTTATTTCTAATTCCATAACGGTGATTTACAAATAATGCTGAAATGACATATTTTTAAGTATATTATACTTTTTTATGCATTTGTTGGAAAATGACAAACTCCTAAATTTACACCCAGGCAAGGAAATGCTTCTTGAGATGCCTACATGTCAGGGCTCGCGGAACGGCGGGGATCGGGATCCTCGAACCCCCACCCCCCCCCCCCCCCCACTACCCACTTTTTGGAAAAAGTATATTAAAGAGAAAAAGAAAGAAAGAGAGCAAGAAAGAAAAAAAATAGTTAACTGCCAGTGTCACATTATAATGAGGTATCAAAATATGCTCATCTGACCATGATTAAATGCCTAAAACCCCGAGGGCTCTGCCCCCTGGATTCCACCTAGGGCCCTAAGGCGGGCCCTTAGATGCTCATCTGTTGGTAATTTAATGCCTAAAACCCCTGATTTCTGTGGGCTTTGCCGCCTGGACCCCACGCCAAATAGTTTCCTGCCGGTGTCACAAAATAATAAGGTATCAAAAAATGCTCATCTGACCGTAATTAAACACCTAAAACCCCTGAACTTCCGGAGGCTCTGCCCCCTGGACCCGACAAAGAGCCCTAAGGCGGGCCCCACGCCAATTAGTAACCTGCCAGTGTCACAATTAGGTATCAAAATAATGCTTATCTGACCGTAATTAAATGTCTAAAACCCCTGAACTTCGGGGGCTCTGCCCCTGGACCCCGCCGAGGGCCCTAAGGCGGACCCCTGAGTGCTAATCTGACCATAAATTATTGCCTTAAACCCCTGAGCTTCCGGGGCGGACAAGGTATCAACATATGTTCATCTGACCGCAGGCGCGTAGCCAGGGGGGCAGTGGGGTAGTCCCCCAAAAATGCCGGCCAAAAAAAGAGAGGAGTTAAAAGGAAAAGGGAGTAGACAAAGAAAATTTTGAAATTCAGACAAGGATTAAGAGTCGAAAACGTTACAACGATTCATCTTCTTTCTCTAATAATTTAATGAAACGTAAAATCTTCCGCGCTTCGCGCGAGAGGGGGAACCTGAATTTAGACGAAGATTAAGAGTCGATAACGACACAATGAATCGTCTTCATTCTCTAATGATTTAATGAAACGTAAAAGCTTCCGCGTGAGGGGGGGGAACATAATTTAGACGAGGATTATTTTTGGGAACGGTACAACGAATCGTCTCCCATCTCTAATAATTTATTGAAATGTCAAAGCTTCCGCGCTTCGCGAAGGAGGGAGGGGGAAAACTCGTCCCTCCCTGCACCCACCCCCCCCCCCCCCCCCCCCCCAATTACATCACTGCTGGTCACCATTACGTACCAATATTTGGCTTGCATAATTTCAAATTTGGGCCCCTCTAAGAAATCCTGGATCCGCGCCTGGTCGGCCGTCTGGTTGCTTACTTACAAGCATTTATGCTTTTTAAGCAGTCAGGTAAAATAACCACCTAACCATCAATGACGTGGGAGATAAAGTAATACCATATTGCACTTGTGTTCAAAGGAGAGTTGGTTTCTGTGGCCAAGAAAAGTTCTATCTATATGTAAATGAGACAAAATGTGAAGGTATAGAAAATCCACATTTTAATCACGAGTTAAATTGTATGTTGATATGTGTATGTGTTTTTACGCGTAGATCATAATCAAAATATTATACACGGTTCAGCATTTGCTCAAAAAGCTATATAGACCATGATTAAGGAACAACGTACCATAACTCGACTGTCTCCAATAACATTGATAGCGGCTTCGGAGAGGATCTCCTAGTAAACCTATACACGACTTTTTGTTAGCAATGGAATCCAATGATCGGGGTAATATGTAAGGCGTTTAGACACATAGGAGTTCTATACAAACGTGACTATTATCTTTAAACTTGAAATCCATTTTACATAACCCAAGAAAATATCAGACAAAATCCATTAAACTATAACTCCAAAGCCTGTGCCTAAATTAAAAACTTTAAAAACACCCACTAGTAGATAGAAACGCACTCTTTTGAATGCTATCATTATTTTTGTAATTAGATTATCCAAAAACTCTGTGGAAACAACATTTCCCATACGATGAGGTAGAGTAATTGAGTGCCTAAAACCCTTGGGCTTCCAAGGGCTCCGACCCCTGAACCCCACGCCAATTAGGGACCTGCCAGTGTCACAATTAGGTATCAAAATAATGCTCATCTGACCGTAATTAAATGCCTAAAACCCCTAAACTTCCGGGGCTCTGCCCTCTGGACCCCGCCTAGGGCCCTAAGGCGGACCCCTGAGTGCTAATCTGACCGGAAATTATTACCTTAAACCCCTGACCTTCCGGGGGCGGACAAGGTATCAACGTAATATGTTCATCTGACCGCAGGCGCGTAGCCAGGGGGGCAGTATGGTCCCCCAAAAACCGCCGGCCAAAAAAAATAGAGGAGTGAAAAGGAAGAGGACGTATGAAGAAAAGGGTGTAGACAAAGAACATTTTTGATATTCAGACAAGGATTAAGAGTCGAGAACGTTACAACGATTGGTATTCTTTCTCTAAAAAATCTTTCGCGCTTCGCGCGGGAGGGGGGAAACTGAATTTAGACAAAGATTAGGAGTCGATAACACGACACAACTAATTGTCTTCTTTCTCTAATGATTGAATGAAACGTTAAAGCTTCCGCGCGAGGGGGGGGGGAACATAATTCAGACGAGGATTATTTTTGGGAACGGTAAACGAATCATCTTCTTTCTCTAATAATTTATTGCAATGTCAAAGCTTCTGCACTTCGCAGAGGAGGGTGGGTGGAAACACGCCCCTCCCTGCACCCACCCCCTAATTACATCACTGCTGGTCACCATTATGTACCAATATTTGGCTCGCATAATTTCAAATTTGGGCCCCCCCCCCCCCCTAAGAAATCCTGGATCCGCGCCTGGGGATAAGTTCAACTTAGGATCTTTGTGAAACACCCCCTGGTGTTTTGATGGATCGGTTGGTCGTTCGTGTACATGTAAAGAGCAGTGGTACAAGCACACTTCCTTGTTGGAGGCCATTCTTTGGTCTGCATCATCTGCTGCGATTGCCGTTGAGGACCACACACAAAAATTGCCGGTTGGACAATGTCTGGATGAGTCCAGTCGTCTCGCATCCTTTGTGAGCTTGAAGATCTTGTTCCAGGTGAGGATTCTGTGGTTCACGGTGTCGTAGGCAGCAAAGAGGTCAACGGAAAGCAGCTCAGGTAATTAGCTTACCCTCATAGCCATCGTAAATGAACTAGCCAATTGCCTGATTAATATGCTAATTAGGTTTATGCTAGAAATGCTAATTATTTTTCGTTTCAACATGATTGACTTTTGAGATAGATATTGGTTGTCATTAAAAAAATACACATTAAAATTGTCATTCTAGATTTTTCTGGATATACTAGACATATTATGCAAATTTACTCATAATGTTATTTAGGCTAATGACTTCATATACGTGGAATATCTTCTCATGAATTAATGTGTTGTCTTTAAAAAGTGTTTTACAATGTTGCATTGCACTATTTTCAGGCTTTCTAGATAAACAATGACAATAAAGTCCATATAATGAAATAAGAAGTGGTGTCTTAAATGAATTCCTCGTCATATAGAACACCCTTGAAAAGTAGTGTTATCCATGTTTTCAGGTTTCCTGCGTTAAGATTAGCAACATATTAATACAAATTGCACATATGCTTATGAGATGATTAGGCAAATATACACAAAAAAGGGGTAGCACTGTATAACCAATAACCAGGTAACAATAAACAGTATTACGATTAGTTTGAATAAAACAATAATCAAACAATGTGTTCTGAGAACAAAAGTTTTATCCACCAGCATATTTTCGAACACTATATTCAATTAATGCGGTGACTTGTTGGTTATGAACAGCAGGCTTTGCGGTATTTACTCAATCTATCAAACGATACGAAATCTAGCTGTAATAGTGAATCCTCTCAGCGCATACTTTCCATATGTGATCAACATGGTATATTGGCATATCGAACACTATATTCAATTACTGCGGTGACTTGTTAGTTATGAACAGCAGGCTTTGCGGTATTTACTCAATCTATCAAACGATACGAAATCTAGCAGTAATAGTGAATCCTCTCAGCGCATACTTTCCATATGTGATCAACATGGTATATTGGCATATCGAGCTATGGTTGGAGCAATGGATGGGGCTTAGCGCGCTGGTGTATTGATACTGAATATTGACAGAAAATTTTGCCTTGATAAAGGGGGCCAGTCTGGTACGGAAAAAAAAGAATGTTTGCTTTTAGTATTTAAGCGATATTTTGATATAAATCTCTTCAACATTCAATTACTGTTTTCTTGAAATTTTGTGTCTTTGAATGTATTTTAGAGCGAAGAAAATATCAGGTAAGCCAATAATCAGACCGGAAGTAAATCATTTTGGTCCAATTTTTTTTTTTTAAACAGTCCCAACTATATTGACCACTTTTTAGTGTTGCAATTGACCTCTGGATGTAACTGACAGGGTCTATTGGCCTAGTAGGGTCAGGGCATTTGTGTACATGCTAAGATAGCAGCCTCCATGGAGGCACTCGACAGTGCGTCCCAGAAAAAACGAAACCTAGAACTATCGATGTTTTATCCTAACTTAGTCACATTTATAATTAATAAATGACACATATTTGGAAAGCTTAGATCCTCTTCTTTCAATTGATGCAACTCATATGATGTATATTTCATGCATGAGTGACTAAAATGAATTTGAAGAGAGGAAAGCAAAAAATAATTTGGCGGACGGTATCTGAATTTCAAAAAGAAAATCACATTTCTAGAAAGTTGAGTTTCTGCCCTTTCATATGACACATCAGCCAAGAAAAATGAGCTAGGAATAAAAAAAAGTTATGTTTGTTTAAAGTAGTGCTCGCATTTCCATAATTTTATTAAAGGAAAAGACCAGTTATGGTCATGCGATTGCATTGTGAAAGAAACGTTGTGTAATCGACCAGAAAAGGTTGATCATCTAGCATCTAGCATCTGCAAGGTTCTGGAATCATCAAAATGATAATAAATTTGGCCCATTCTTCGTAAAGTTACAAGCACTATACACAGAAAGATGTATATGGGACTACCCTATATCTCTCACAGACCATGAGAGAAACAAATTTACCAAATATATGAATTAGTAGGCGGTTTCCCGGCAAATTTTTTATCATCATGTATTAGTCTAAACATATTCTTTCACATGATTGGTAATGAGAGCTTCCATTTCATTTTTTGAAATTGGGGCGTTTCCAATACTGGTTTTTACCTTTAAACCAATTCGTTTTCACTGGCTGTCTGCTGTAGCAACAAACGGAATTAACAAAAGACTTAACTCCGTTTCGTTGACAATAAGCCGTAGACGAAAGACCTCATGCATGGCTGATTTTAAACAAAACGGAGTTAAGTCTTTTGTCAGTTCTGCTTCTGATGGGACGCACTGTATAGTGCCACTGAACTCACGATTACAGGTCAACCGTCAATTTATCCCATTTTGGATCAAATTTATTGTTGGAAACTGTGTTTGAAGTACCTTTATAATATGCTAAATATCTCTGAATTAGAAATTGTTGACAAAAATTGCTATAACTTGAAAATTATTCATCAGAATTGCTTCAACATTGGCAGTAACATTTGATTTCATACAACGAACAATCCTATAATGGTTTTTATTTGCACACACATTCCTCACAACAGAATCATCTTCAAAAAATCATTCTAATTTCTGTTTTTTCTTTGAAATATTATAATTTTATGTAAATGATGAAAGTTAAACAAACGGTGTCATAGGATTGTTGTGCATACCATGTACTATCAAAATCACATAAAAGTGCCTTGATATTGTAATTACAATTACAGTAGTACTAGTAGTACAAAGAACAAGCACTACAATATCTTTTGAATATTCATGTCCTTGAGAAATTTGCGGACAATTTGCATATTTAATGAGATAAATAAATTTCACGAAAAGATTTAGATTTTCCATTGTCTCAGTTTCCAGAAATATATGGTTTATAGGAGTTTACTCCATTAAGTAATGATTGATTCAGAATTCTTCATCAACTTGCATTTTACTGTATTTTACCAGACTGGCCCCCTTAAGAAAATTAACATTGAACATTTTATCAGTATTAAACAGGGAGAAAGAAATGGAGAGGAAACTAATCAAAACGAACATTTAAAATACATACTATATGTTCATACATGATGGATACGAATGCAGGTATGTTAAAAATTGAAATAATTCATTATAGAGCGATGATAAATCAATTCTTTGACTTTGATTGATTCGTTCAATGTTAAATTAATGCGGTGACTTGTCGGTTACGAACGGCAGGCTTAGATATCTACTCAATCTATCACACAATACGAAATCTATCTGTAGTTAGATATATAGATAGATAGTTTATTGGTTTCCACAATATCTCATTTTACAAAGAGTGATTGAAAATGATTATAATATACATACAATACCGGTACACACTATTCAGAATATTGTCCATTAAGTTGAACTTAAGAGATATAGTGGCGGAGCCTATATGGAAAAGCAGAGCTTGTTGTGGATAGGCTCCTTAAACTTCAAACGACATAATTAACTAAAGTAAAGTTACTAATGTAAAAAAAACGCTAAAACAGGGAAAGGGAGATTACAGGGATACATGAACCGATACTCACAATTAACTACAAAAGACAAGGAAAATGGAAGGGAATATATCTGCAGCTTATTAATATTACAATATTACAATATAGTTTGTTCTCGATATGAGTATATTATAAACAGAGGTGTCAATTTGTATCTGTGGTTGGGGGATGATAGGTGCCAAAATATTTTCGGCAATGGATCAAAGCAACCAAGAAGTAGAAGCGTGTGGCAGGTTGCATCCCCTCCCTTCCAAGTTATTAACTTTTTCAAGTCACCCTCAATAAAGATAACATTTCAGAGAATATAAGAGTGGTAATAAAATTAATAACATGCTAAATGTTAGTACTGACTCTTGCCTGCAGTGTAGGCCTACCAGACTGATATCATCTATTTTTAAACGAAATTTAGACATTACCCCCAAAAAATCCAATGTTGAGGGATATCAACTTGTGAAAGTATTATGTTACCAGTGGGCAAATGCATTAATAAGCAAGCAGGAAAGGTTCATGTAGACAGAAAATTCTTTATTTCCTGGTGATAGAAACATACATTTTATGAATATTGATGTCTCCAAACAACATTCATCATGAAAAACCCATTCCAATATTCTGTGTAAGGAGATCTCAAAAAACATAGTTCTCATTAGTAAATGAAAAACATATTGCTTTTGGTTCTTCATTTGACTCTCTTCCTTCTTTAATAGACCAGTTCACGGTTAGCACATTACTGCAATGACCCCGAATATCCACAGATCTTAAAAACATGAAGAGGTCCCACTTTTTACATTTTGAAATAATCACTCCTACAGCGATGGAGGTGCTATATAAATAGCCTTTGTTTCCCCTTTTCAAAGAATACTTCCACCTGTGTATCATGGATGGCACTGAATGTGCATGAATGAATAATGTTACATAACTTTCATGAACACGTATCCAGTATTTCGTCTCCGTGTATTTCAAAATTTGTTCTGCAATGACCTTTATCTGCTCATGCTCAGACTGCAACCGTGATCTCTGCGGGAAACTCAATTCAATGAAACAGAATATCACTGATGCAAAATTTGGTTCTCAAAATGACAGAAAATTTCCACTCCTGATCTCATACAAACTGTCTGTTTCTTAAAAACATAATATATAACTTATATTCCAACTACCGAAAAACAAACTTCCATTATCTCCTTCTTCACCCAGATATACTTATTATACCAGATACGCTGTTTAAACATAATATTCCCCTAAGGCCCTGACCGGAGCACTATTTTTTTTCTTCAAAAGCTATAACCAGTCTTAGAAGGTGCATTATTATTGGAAGGGTGTTATAAACATAACTTCAAACTTAATAACATTCTAACCTTCAAAAACACATCTCATGTCTGTTACGTTTGAATACAATACATAGGCCTACATCAGCTTTTCAATAAAACAAAAATAAGTTGTGACATAATAATCTTTCTCCAAAATATCGAACTGAAGTATTCTGTTGTATTGCTTGTTTATGTACATACAAAGAGCTTACTAGGCACTAGATCCATGTATGTAACTTAAGAAAGAACTCTTTGTTTACCCGATTTTGTTCAGGTGTCTATGCAAAATTGTTATTAAAAGATGCATGTGTTTCTCTCGTAATTTAGGTTAATAATTTCGTTCAAGGTAAATAGAGGAAAATGTATCTCATTTTCTCCATTTGCTATCAAAAGATTTTGCTTCTTTCGGAAAATAGCTCTTCAAATGTTTTACAATTCTAGAGATATATATAAACAAAGAAATGAATGAAATCAATAAAACAAAATAGATAGTGAGTATGAATCCGAGAACAAACTGAAAGTTTCGTCTCCTACATGCTACCATTTGGACAAAACCGTCTTTCTTTTGTCTTTCTTCCTTTTCTCTTCCCTCTTCCTTTTTTCTTCTGTCCGTTTCTTCCCATTTTCACTTTTTCCCCTTTTCACTTTTTCCCAGGTATAGCAAGCCCATATGGGGATGATCTGGGTCAGTCTTGTGCCATCTGGGCTAAATGGAACCCATATATGTATCCCATATGCGGCCAATATTTAGTAACCATATGGGATCTATCTGGGCCAGCCCTTATGGGTCCCAGATGGGAATGAGTTGGGCGTACACATATGGGTAAAATATGAATATGCCCATGTGGGTAACACATGGGGAAAATCTGGGTTAACCCACATGGGATATATCTGGGTTAACCAATATGGGTACCGAATGGAATTCAGCTGGGCATACCCATTTGGGCCCAGTTGGGTTTGGGTCCCATCTGGGTCCCATCTGTCTTATATGGGTTTACCCATATGCGCCCCATATTGTTCATATATATAGATAGCGAGCGAAGCCAGTGGAGCGAGAATTTAGAGGAGTGAAAAATTGCTAAATATAGAGCTAAATGTTGGACTCTCATCGTGCTCTTCATCATATCTTTATCTACAACTTCTTATAGAAGATATCTGCGGAATGTAGGATGTATAGAACTTTGATTTAGCTTGGAGAATATTGGATTGAAAAGTGAGACATCTTCAAACTGGTCTTCCTTTTTATCTTCTGGTCCCATGTGCTGGTTTTTATGGGGTTGTTTTTAACTGAGAGTGCAGTTCACATTGGAATTAGAGCTACACTGAAACATGTTCACTGAACTTCCGATGGTCTATTCAAAGGAATAGGTGAATTCTCTTCATTCTACACACCTGTATCAGTTGAATGCACATTGGACTTCGTTATCATCACAATGGCTGCATCACTTAATACAAGACAACAAGCTGCTGTAACTAGTCAGGTAATAAGAGACTTAGTCAAGAATGATGAATTCACTAACCTCCTGGATGCCATTGTTAGTAAAGCTATTGATAAGAAAATGGGTGAATTTCTTACTTCAATTGAGAAAATCCAGGGAGATATGTTTGATGTCCTGAAGAACCTTGAGGAGAAAGAGAAAGAAGTTATACACCTGAAAGAAACAATTGTTCATCAACAGCATGATATCAACCGAATGGAATCTGCCATCAATGCAATGGAACAGTACTCTAGACGATCAAATATCCGGATATTTGGTCTGCAAGAAAAGAAAGGGGAAAACACAGATGCCCTTGTAGCTGACGTCATCACTCGCAAGCTTGGTGTAACCTTGGATCCAGTGAGAGACCTAGATCGCACTCACCGTACAGGAAGGCTGCATGATAACAGTGAGCCATCAGCACCAGGTACATCGTCGACTGATGCTTCATCAGCTAGGAAGGCCCGATCACGTCCCATAATTGTCAAGTTGACAACCTACAGGAAGAGGAGAGAGGTTATCTACAATAGAAAGAAATTGAAAGGAACAGGGATAGTAATTGTCGAAGACTTGACAGTTGAGAATCAGAAACTTCTGTCTGCAACACGTAAGACTTCAGGTGTCACAGCTGCATGGTCTTCCGACGGTCGAATCATTGCTCTTATCAACGCAACCGGAGGTAAGAGCATCACCAAACTTATTGCAAGTGAAGGAGATCTGAAAAACATTAAAACACATTCATGATATACTGTATAACACCTTGTTGGAATGTCTCACTTCTACAACTCATGCAGCTTTTTTATAAAGCAGACTACTAAAATATACCAATCCATTCCTCCGATACCTATATAGGCATTTTATTTATTTTACATATTCCATTTTTATGTCCATTTTTATGTACGATTTTAAATACATTTTTTAAGTACATTTTTAAGTACATTTTTAAGGTGACTTAGCCTTTGTTCAGTACTGTTTGTTTGTTTTCTTGAACATCAATTTTTTATATATTTTTTTTTTGGTTGTTGTTAAATGTCTACCTGTAACAATTTGAGAGAATGCCTAAGTAAATGCAACCATGACTTAAACACCTTGCATGAATTTTTATCGCTTGATAATATTGATTTTTGTCCTTGTAAGAAATATTTTACACCTGATGAGTTTAATACATACATTACAAACAAAGCAAAATCTGCAAATCCACTTTCATGTATCCATTTGAATTCAAGAAGTCTTCTTCATAGTTTTGATAATATCACTGAATTCTTAAACAGTGTGAAACTAGAGCCTACAGTACTATGTGTCACAGAAACCTGGTTCCAGGAGCACACCATACACCCTTTGTGTAATATAGATGGTTATGAATTTGAAGGCGTTAGCCGCTTGTCAAGAAGGGGTGGAGGAGTTGGGATTTTTGTAAACAATAATGTGCAATATATAAGACGTCCCGACTTAGAACAGACCGATAGCTGTATTGAAAGTGTATTTGTGGAAATTGTCAATAAGAATTCTGGTATAATTGTTGGGTCAATTTATAGGCCTCCGGATCAGTCTGTTGATGATTTTTTAGAGAGATTCTCAAATTTTTTTAGCGTTGTAAATAGTGAAAATAAAATTATTTATTTATTAGGTGATTACAATATCAATTTATTGAATGTAGGTAAAGTGCAACATGTTGATAATTTCATCAATTTACTATTGTCGCATCATATGTATCAGTTGATAGACCATCCTACCAGAATCACTGACGACACAATTTCTTTGATTGACAATGTAATTACTAATAATGTAGACAATGTTGAATCAGGAATATTTATAACAGACATCAGCGATCATTTACCTGTATATTGTATTAGCTGGAATGATATTCAATCTCAGCAAAATTTTAATAAGCCATTAAGAATAATCAATGATAAAAGTATAAATTGTTTTTTAAGATCCCTTCAGATGGTCCAATGGTCTTGCCATAATAACAATCCAAATGTAAATTATGTGCAATTTTTAGAAAGGTTTTTAAATGTATATAATCTGTGTTTTCCTTTAGAATGTTTGAAAAAAACACCCAAAAAAAATAAACCATGGATCAATCCTGATATTCGTAAGTTGTCAAAGAAAAAATGTCGTTCATATCGACTTTATCTGAGAAACCCAACACCGTATCGAAAAGAAGTGTACAGAAAATGTCGGAATAAAGTCAATAATATGATTAAACAAGCTAAAAAACACTATTTCATGGAAAATTTTGCAACAGCCAAAGGGAATATGAAAAAGACTTGGAACATAGTTAATTGTGCAATGGGTCGTGTAAATAAAAAGTGCAGTATTAATTTTTTGATATCTAATGATCAGGTGTTACATGATACCTCCAAAATTTGTAATGTATTTAATGAATATTTTATTAATATTGTATCTGAATTGAAATATCCTGTTGATCAGGGCAATAATTTAAATTTGAATCCTTGTCGTTATTTGGATAGGAATTCTAGTACGTGTTATTTTAAACCAATCACATGTTCCGAGATCATTGATATTGTGTCTAATATAAAGAGAGATTGCAGTCCTGGGTACGATGATATAAGTATCAAGGTTATAAAGAAATCTATACATATTTTATGTCAACCCATCTGTGCAATATTCAATCAATGCTTAGATTTAGGTATATTTCCTGATGAATTAAAGATTGCTCGTGTGGTTCCTGTATATAAAAATGGCTCAAGTGAAAATGTTGCAAATTACAGACCCATATCAGTCTTGCCAATTTTCTCTAAAATTTTAGAAAAATGTATGTACAATAGATTATTTGATTTTATAAGCAAGTACAATATATTATCTTTGAACCAGTATGGTTTCCGTCCTGGACATTCGACGTCATCGGCTCTTATTGATTTTGTTCACACTGTTGTTAATGCTCTTGATAACAAGAAATATATGATTGCAATGTTTTTAGATTTGAAGAAGGCTTTTGATACAGTAGATCACGCTATTTTATTACACAAACTTGAATTATATGGCATGAGAGGTATTGTACTTAAATTATTTGAAAGTTATTTATCAAATAGAAAACAATATGTTGAAATTTCTAAATGCAAATCACAGCAAGGGACTATCTCATGTGGGGTACCACAGGGTTCTATCTTAGGACCACTGTTGTTTCTTTTATTTATAAATGACCTTAGTAAAGTATCTAAATTATTACATTGTATTATGTTTGCTGACGACACCAGTCTGTTTTTATCCCATCCTAACTGTCAGGACTTACATAATCTATTCAATTCTGAACTTGAATTAATATCTGAGTGGTTTTACGCAAATAAAATGATAATCAATGTAGCAAAAACCAGTTATATTATTTTTAGTAATTTATTGATACCAGATTATCTTTCAATTAGAGTGTGCAATACAGATATTAAGTGTGTAACGTCAGTAAAATTTTTAGGCATTACAATAGATCATAAACTTACATGGAAAAATCACATTGATAGTCTGTGCAATAAGCTGGCAAAAAATATAGGAATAATGTATTGTTTAAGATCATTTCTAAAGGAGATTTTAAAAATGATTTATTATGCAATTGTATATCCGTACCTTAATTATGGTATTCTTGTCTGGGGTAATGCAAGTAATAATCACATTGATAGATTGTTTATTTTACAAAAACGTGCAATACGAAATATGTCTCATGCACCTTACCTTGCCCATACCAACCCTTTATTTATTGAATCAGGTGTTTTGAAATTTCATGATATATATGTATTTCAGGTACTTATATTTATGTACTTATGTAACAATCACCTCTTGCCAGACTATATTAAAACATTCTTTCAGTTCAATAATGAATATCATGGATACAATACAAGAAATGCTAATGATTTTCATTTACCCAAACCGAGGCTCTCATCTTTTAAAAACTCAATATTATTTCAAGGACCCCAAATCTGGAACTCTCTTTCTTCAGATATTAAACAAGCAGTTTCGTTAAATGTTTTTAAGTCAAAATCTAGGCACTTAATTTTAGACAGGTATTCACCAAGTTTGTTTGTTTAAATGTATAGGTATACCCCCCCCCTTTATGTTGTTGTAAGTGATTTGTTATTTTTTGTAGCGTCCTTAATGTATTATGTTACAGGGTCAGCTAATCACAAGGCTTGTTCCTTTCTTGCTGTCCCTCTCATACTTAATCCAAATGTATACTTTGTTATTAATTTTTCTTGTGAATTTTATCCTTTGTATCATGTTGATTTATGTATGTTTTCATGTGTTTTCTGGATTTTTATGAGCAAATAAATTGAAAAATTGAAAATATGCTTCTTGGGTGCAGATGCCTAAGGGCCCCAGATGGTTTTCCATATGGGGCCCATGTTTCAGAGAATATGGGACCCATGTTGTTCCCACATGGGCTTACTACCTGGGTTATTATCCTCTCTGTCTCTCATTATCTCTCTCTCTCCCACTCTCTACTTCTATTTTGCGCTTCGCGCTTAACATAGCTCATTGCTTTTTAACGCTGCGGCTCTGCATTTGGCGCACTGCTTTTCTATGATTCTGTTGGATTGAATAAATTGAATAAATTCATCAATTCCTGATGAAGCCGTATGAGCGAGAATTCATATACGGTTGTCTCATTTACTTTGTTTTCTATTTATGTATGTATTTCTTATGAAAATGAGATAGCAAAATGTGTATATTGATGGTCATCTTGCGAGTAATAACCATTAACTACTTTCATCGGGCTCTCATCATTAATTTTACTCTTCCTTTTTTTTTTATGGTGAATTACTGGGGGATGATTGTACAGGCCATCCCCCACCTGAAATATTGGGGGGGGGGATATATCCCCCCCCCCCCCCCCCCCCCCCCCGGGATCGACACCCATGAATTATAAACATAGTTGGTATGGTCACACCGTTTTTTACTCATTGTAATGAACAAAACTATACAGCTTGGAGACAAGAATAGTCAGGAATCAGGAATGACAATATGTATTCAAATAATAACATTCCAATTTTCTTCTGAATACATGAACACTTACAGGCCTTTTAATCACAGAATCGAGAGAATTCCAGAACTTAGGACCTGTATATATTAAGGTATTTTTAACAGAGCGTGTTCTTGTTCCAGGTTGGTGATAGGAAAACGCCTGTCGGGTAGGGTAGTCGTAGACTTGATTTCTTTCTTGAACAAATAAGATAGTGCCCGGGGCAGTTCGTTGTTATTCAGCTAAAACATGTGGCAGTCTAATCATGGACCTATTATGGATGGAAATTAAACGTGATTCTTTCTTTGATCCTATGATAGTCACCGCCTTCTGATTATGTGCATCTTAATGAGAACATTCAGTTGTTTTAACAATAACGACTGCGTAAGCATTTTCGGGCATTGACAAAGGAGCAGTTTCCCTCTCTTGGGTTTTGTTTGGATGGTGTAATCTGTAAGAGTATGTCTTCAATAAAAACATCCCCAATGGGGAGCAGCAAAGTTAAAAAGCAGACGATTTGGGTGATATGAAATTTATTATTACTGATTTGCACACTTTTGCACGCACCAATGACCTTATAAAACAACTAGAAGGCCATGGTCTTTATAAGCCCTGTGCGTTGTAATTCTGGAATATTATGAGGAAATTGGGGAAAACGGGAATTTAAATCACAAACAATCCAAACAAAACCTATCTGGTAATATCAACATGTTTTTCAAAAATAGAACACAGTACACGGAACAACAATTTCCAATTATTAACCAGAACTGCACATCGATTTCCCATGATTTAAGCGATTTATTATCTTCAGCCTGTTTTTGGAACACTTTCAATTTTCAATGAATGCGGTGACTTGTCGGTTACGAGCAGATGGTTATGGCAGGCTTCGATATTCTATAAAACTAGAAGCTATCTAGACAATACTTCAACAGAAAGCTGGATAGAGACACTTCGTCACATCAAAGTTTATCATCATTTCACAGAATTCTACTCGAACACCGCATCGAAATCAGGTAGGCCCAACATCTCTTACGTTATGCCTGTTACAGTTTCTAATTGTATTGATAATGATATCGATTATTTAGTAGCGCTAAAACAAAAAGTACTTTATCGCTTACAGAGTAACAGAATGCTAAAAGAAACATAACATTCATAAATAGGTAAATCATACTATATTACTGAAGCAAGAAGTATGTTCTTTTAATGGATCTTCTGAAAGTGGACAGACAGGTTAATACTCTATAAATGGAAAGGGGAAAATTGTTCTACGTTTTCGAAGCAGCCGATGTAGGACGTGTTTTGGTAGATGAGAGTCTGGATTTGGGAATAATTAATATATATTCAGTTGTTGAGCGTAGGTCTGCGTTTCTTTAGACATTTCTTCGCCTCTTGTGCAACGGGCTTTTAGTGCACATTAATCAGGGAGCTATATGCTTCTAATTGTGATGGCCCAGTGATCTCGTAATCGGGAGATCCCTGGTTCGTAACACTAAAGGGTGCTAGTTTCGTTCGGCAAGGCATTAATATACAAATAATACACAGCAGTGAGGACATTAGTAAGAATTATACCCACACACAAAGTACCTTTGGAACAGTCTAACACGCCCGAGGCGATGACCGAGGTTGTAACTGGACTGTTTCGAAGGTTATTTTACTAATGCCCAAACAAAATGATGTGCATTAATTTATTGTTTAATAAGATGATGTTTTATTTGTTTTATAAAATGATTTTATTTATGACCAGTCATAAGTATTTACTAATGACCAGTTATTAGTAAAATTACGTGTTAGGCAAAGTAAATGCCTGGTCACGTGTACGCTCTCAACCAATCATTTGATTAGGATCCGCTTCATCATCTTATCATCCTCATTAATCACACTAACCTACCCCTACCTTCCTAAATTTCTTTTTTTTTAAATCAAATAATAATTGGGTATGAGCCATTATCATTACTGCATGTTTGTGGAGTAAAATGTACCTAAAATTGGTTGAAGATTGGTTTTAAGTCTTACCCAACACACATAATAATAATATGGTCCTTTTTAACCTCCCTTGTGTAAAATAATTGTACCCAACACTTTTAAAGGGGAAGTTTGAGTAATATTACAAGATGGTATGTCAAGTACGGGGTCAAGTACTGTTGTCAGATTATTCATTAAATTAAATTTCTTAATATTTTCCGTGCATTGATAGCAATTTAAAGACATTACATTCTCCTGCCGCTATTCCGTGAAAATGAAACTAAGCGATGAATCTTTATCATCGTCTTCTCAAGGAGGGTGGGGTAAAGCTGTTAAGTGCATGTAAAGACAGCAGTGTATATAAGAGGGCCGGGAACATCGTCTTTCAATAGAGCATTCAAAACATGTTCAGTTGTTTGGTTTCAGAAAGCGGAGAATATGACTGAATGTAGATATTCTGAAGCTTTCTGCCTTGCATTCTTCGGAGGAAACCACAATTCCAGTATTTTCTGGCAGACAATCGTCTCGAAGCCCGTTTTTTGTCGCGCAATGTATCTTTATATTGTCCGATTTCAGCTTTCTGTTCATTCTTGATGAGTGGTAAAAGAAGGCTTCAGTAGGTCACTATTCTATGCTGATATTCTTAGTTGTGTTGCGATTTCACCTAACTTTTACCAAATGATCAAAATGTATTCCATGTTGACTCTATTTTATTTAGACTTTGAAAATGGCGTCAAAAATCCTGATTGCTCTCTACTTTCTGATTGCCTTGGCCCTGGCAGCAAGTGTTTTAGTCGAGGAAGATGCGATCGACAATTCTGATGCCTTGAATGTCGGGGAAAACGTACGCAACCCAATAGTTGGTAAGCGATTCATTTTTAAAGATGTCAACTAACTAAACTAATATAATTACAAAACATTCAACCTAAAGCAATGACAATATCCGTAGGCGTGTACGGTCACATATTGAAATGTGCTAACGTGACAATAGTGTCTTCACATAATCCGAACAGGTTTGAGAAAGTGTGCGCTGAGGTTTAAAGATAGACAACTAGAGTCTTCAAAATTAAATATTATCAGAGTTGTTTTCAGTATTAAAATTATATGCATGTTAGTTTCCTTCCACCCCCCCCCCCCCCGCTTCATCTCTCTCTCTCTCTCTCTCTATTACAAAATGGGGACTTCATACGTGGTGATATGTACCATAGAAATATGGTTTGTCACTATCATTACTACAGTCAAACCCGACTACTTAAATATACTATGTCCCTTTTGCAGCGAACCTCAAATGCTGTAGAACTTTGCAGGAATTATGATTATGTCATGTGTGTCCTATCTGTAAAATTTAAACGTTAGCAGTGTCCGAATATTCAAATTATGCAAGGAAACCCGTTTACTTGCTAGACTTCATTGTCAGACACTACTGAGTGACTGACTGGCTTTTTTCCTTCTTTGGTAATAACATACATAAAATGAGCTGTAAAGGGTACGTGAGCATTTGTCTACATCAATAACCCACTTCTTGTAATGGCCAAAATTAAACTGATTGAATCTTTGCGCAGCATAAAACGAACAACCATGCAGTACAATGGTCTGAAAATCAAGACTATTACTTATTGGTTTTATAGCCCCTAAGTCGATTTGACAACTAATAGTTGTTATTTTCCAACTTAAAGACATTTTCAAGCCCCACTTTTTAAGGGGAGTTCTAAATTAGTATCATCTTTCAAATGCCGTTGGAATTTAACTTTTTCATTTTTTGGGCCTGCAAACGGGACATAGTACCTTTAAGGCCACCAAATGAAAACATATAAAGTGGGCCACTGACTATAGGTGGCCCTTCCAGACAGGTTCTTCAACACATATTCCCTTCTATATTTGGAGGCAATATCGGTGACATCTAAAGGCGGATGGCCTAATAATAAAGAGGCGGCCACGAAGGGAGGTTTGTTAGAGAAAGCCGCTGATTTAACATTTTAGAAAGATTAACACTTGTTGTCACTTTATATCCTTGTCGATGATATTTCAAGATTTACCGCCCAAGTGTTGTTTGATTTGAATTGATATATTATTGTTTCGATCATTATTTTGGGGGTCTTTTATTGTCGTATTGCAGAATGTGTTCGCAACGGAATTAATTGCCTCTGCCAGGGACCGAACTTAGTATCTTGTGATGGTAAGTCAAGATTTATCAATGATCTAAAAAATCTTTTAAAAAACGCATATTTTATAGAATGCTCTTTCTATGAATAGTAATAATCCACCCCCAATTTTTGATTCAACACCTCTCTTAGATAGTCATGCAAATGAGAAAGGTCAATAAAGACAAACTTCAAAACTCAGCAAGATAAATTTATTTCGCTGTCCTCTTTACCGTTACCACCCTCAACATGATCAATGCCATTGAACGTAATGATTTAGTTAATAATAGCAATACTGCTAATGTCGATATATGACTCGTGTATGTGCAGTACAGGCATAAATAATTGTATTGATAACATTTACGTTGTTGTTCACCGAAATATTAATTACGAATGAGTGTGTTGTTCTAAAGACTACCAAGGAGCACTCAACAATTATGACACAAGATGGTTTATAAGTTTGCATAATTTTGATCAAAAAGACTTTGCATAATTTGTTGTTTTAAATTACATTATAGAGAGCATGTTTATTTCATACGAGTCAGGCTCGAACAACTATCGTTGTCATTTGATTGATGATTTAATATAGGATGATTAAACAACTAAGCACGGCTGGCAACTTCCTATGTTTTAGGATTGCATTTTAGTATAGAGGGCATGGAATCATACCTAAAGTTACTTATAATTGGGAGAATTATCCAATCCATATTTTGTCTCTATTTAAATTCATATTCGTTAAAGGGTTGGATACGTTTTACACATAAGAGGGGAAAAGGGACCATGCATGCTTGTTGGGTAAGAGTTTACCAACACTCGGTATTGTTTAACCGAGGTTGGGTACATTTTATTCAACAAACATGCATTTTGACCTCTTATGTGCACAGTTTTACCCAATTCTACACTGCTCGCAGAATGCACATGTACGACTCTTTATTATCCCGCTAGCAGAATCACAACATATCACAGCACTTTACCCTTTCTGACTTGCAACCGGCGCATGCACATTGTCAGTACACAGCCAAAACACCCGAGAATCATTTATAACATATTTCCTTTTCTTTTATTTTAACAGAAGATTCAGGCTAGAATGGAAAAGTTCGGGAAGCAGACTAGCTGGATCTTCTCCATGTGGTCAGACGACTTCTCTGTTTGTTGAGACTTTTGTCAAATTAATGCGAAACACAAATCATTGGTGATCATGGACTTTCTTTGTGTTAGTGATACGCTATACAAGTATCGTTCATTATTATTAATATTATTATCAGTCATGATTGACCTTAACCCTAACCCCAACCAATATATAACCCTGCCTTTAAAATAAAAATTGAAATACGTATATATATATACAATTTTAATCTCGTTTCAAAGTCAAGTATCAATATGCCTACAGTCATGTAGCCCAATGTAGTATTGTGTTGACAACAGGTTTAGCCAATTCACTGGAGAATGTGATTGTTTGATATAATGCATTGAACAGTACGACCTTGTGAATGTGCTTTGTATGTAAAGGAAACGTGTAAAGGAAAACATTGAGGCGTATACATTAATAGAAATCAACGACTTAGACAGTATGTTCTGATTGTAAATAGTCACATTTTTAATCAGCTGCTTTCTTCTCTGACACATTCTGTCCAAATTGTCTCATTAAATGGAATGACGTTATCATGCTTCCTCGTGTTAGTTTCTTTTGGTCATGTCGTGAAAGGGGTAATTTTGAAAGATAGGAGGGAGAGAGAGAAAGCGAGAGAGATAGAGAGAGAGAGAAAGATTGGATCAAGCGTGTATAGAGGAGTATATGAGCAGGGAGTTGGAACTCCAGATATGAGAGAGAGAGAGGGAGAGAGAGAGAGAGAGAGAGAGAGAAAGAGAGAGAGTGAAAGATTGGAGCAAGCGTGTATAGAGGAGGATATGAGCAGAGAGTTGGAACTCCCGATATGAGAGAGAGAGAGGGAGAGAGAGAGGGAGCACAGAGGGATAACCGCGAAGCTATGATTTTTTATAGATAGATAGATAATTTTTATTGATCCATATTCAAAACATAGAAAATTGGCCTCCACTGGCAGCACATTAACAAAATACAAAGTAGTTACAAAATAATTGATAAACAGTTAGGTGTATAGTTACGTCACATAATGTACATACATTTACACGAAATCATGACATTAACAAAAAAGCACAAGTATAAATTACATAGTAATAGGGAAAAACTAAGAAAGGAGTCGACATTTAAAGATTGAGAAGAGAGAAAAGGTCGTAAATGGACTAGATGAAGAGCAAAAAATAGTCAGAATAGAGAGAGAGGGGAGAGAGGCAGAGAGGGAGGTGATGAGATAGAGAGAGAGGGGGAGAGAGAAAGAGAGAGAAAGATAGGAACGAAAGGTGGACACGATGGAGGACGTAAAGGAGAGAAGAGGATATAAATAGAGGGAGGAGAAAGAAAAGGAAAAGGAAGGGGAACGAATTGTACAAGACACCTATAGATAATTGTTTACTATCTATCTGAAAAGTAATAGACCAGTTTCGCAACGTGTCCACGTCGGATGCGCAGGTCCCCGCGAAGCACGCGGACACGACTGACTCCACCCACCCGCCAGGAACAATCGTATCCCAACAGGCAGAATGGGTATTGCACACGATAGCCGCTTCCAGGCTGACAATACATTAGAGCTCGCCCAACCTAGCAACAACCAACGTACGTTACTCACACCCCGCCCACCGAAACACAACCACTCCAAACGGTGAATGGAGCCACCGCATCCAGGCACCCCGACAAAGACCCACGCACCCAACCCGAACACACTACGAAACTGGTCCATTATGTTGCACATTTATAACTAATAAATACGAACATGTGTATTTTCAACATGTTAACAAATTGATAAACAAATTTAAAAAATAAATTATAGATCTGTAGCAAACTTATGATTCAGCTGTACTTCACATTTTTTAATTTCTTTAAATATATAAGATAATTTTGCGTTCTCCCCAAAGCTTAATTAGTA
The DNA here is from genome assembly GCF_000002235.5 of Strongylocentrotus purpuratus. NCBI lineage: Eukaryota > Metazoa > Echinodermata > Echinoidea > Camarodonta > Strongylocentrotidae > Strongylocentrotus > Strongylocentrotus purpuratus. The sequence goes on from NW_022145609.1 coordinate 7,367,622, forward strand.
TTCCACTTTTTAATTGTCGTCAAAATATTGTTTGCTCCTTGTAATTCTCTTCTCCTTTCTCTCGCTCTCTTCCTCCCTCTCTCTCTCTAGCTCTTTCTCTATCTCTCTCTCTCTCCCTCCATCTTTCCCTTTTTCTCTTGTTTTCACCATTCCTCTTACTAGCTTTTGCACTAGCTTGCTTTATCTCATTTTCACTCATTTCCTTCTACCATTTCATAACATATTGAGATGAGAAATTAGACACTAAAATGAAAACATTTCATTTCAAGTTCAAATTTGTGCATATCTGTCAATGCAAATTAATTTATTCATGCTCCTCAGAATAATGGAATCGATCAGAAAACTCCTGATGATCTAGCATATAAGTTTTGGTGTGTACTGCAAGGTTCTGGAATCATCAAAATGATAAGACATTTGGCCTAGTCTTGGTAACGTTACAAGCACTGTACACATTAATAATATGGGACTACACGAACATGACGTGGCATACAAATCAGTCCCGATTTTTATGCTGTTACATGCAGGGGCGGCGATCTGGGGGGGAGGGGGACACGTCCCCCAAAAAAAAAACTTGAAAAAGTGCAGAAAAAAAATGGATAGCAAATACTGACTAAAGACTGCAACACACTTTTAGGCTCTGGAGGGCCCAAGAGTGCAGCGTTTAAACAAATAAAAATGCAAAAATCTTCTCACTCGGTAGCTACGCTCCCTCGCATAATATCCTTCAAAATGTACAAGTAAATATCGAGAAAATTGAAGGGGAAGAAAGTACATTGCTAACGTTTATACTATAGTTTTGCTAAGGAATATAATTTGTTTAATACAACAGAACTTGAAAAACCTTTAAGGGGGTAGTCACTTCCGTCACCTTCACCCCTCTCATTCACTATGCTCCCTCGCATTTGCGTACTGATGGGAGCGGGGTCTTTAGGGGCAGTTCCCCCAAAATGAAAAATCAAACGTGGTTTATTTCTAATTCGATACCAGTGATTTACAAATGTTGTAGAAATGGCATTATTTTCCTCTGACCTTCCGGGTGCACTGGACCCCACCAAGGGCCCTACGTCGGGCCCCTGGTTGATCATCTGACCGAAATTAAATGCCTTAGACGCCTGAGCTTCCAGGGGCTTTGCTCCCTGGACCCCACCAAGGGCCCTAAGGCGGCCTCTTGATGCTCATATGATCGTAATTTAATGTTTAAAACCCCTGATCTTCTGGGGGCTCTGCCCCCTTGACCCCACCCCAATAAGTGACCTGCATGCCAGTGTCACAAATAAGGTATCAAAATATGCTCATCTGACCGTAATTGAATGCCTAAAACCCCTGAGCTTCAGGGAGCTCCGCCCCCAGGATGCTCAACTGACTTCAATAAATGCCTACAACCCATGAGCTTCATTAGGCTACGCCCTTTGACACCCGCCGGGGCTTTGCCCCTGGAGCCCCACGCCAGTGCACGCCCCACTTTGCTTTGCTTTGCTCTACCTGATCGTAAATACTTTACCCCCCCCCCACACACACACACACTTTGAAAAACGTTCCCAGGGCCTGCGTAACATGTAAGAGTGGTGGTGATGCGGATTTTTTTTTCTGCCCCAAAAAACGTTTTTGCCCATTATGCCACTGCTCCCTCGTCCCTCGCATTTCCTCCCCCCCCCCCCCCCCGGTCATGAAAAGAAATCGCCGCCCCTGGTGAGATGATATTTATTGCAATTTTAGAAAGTTTTATCCACCAGCACAGTGTTCAACACTATTAATGCGGTGACTTGTCGGTTACAAACAGCTGGCTTCGGTATCTACTCAATCTATCAAATGATAAGAAATCTAGCTGTAGTTAATACACAACTGAATACTCTCAGTGCATGGTATATTTGATTTTTATTCAAATTTCATTTGGAAACTTTCCACATGGGATCAGCATGGTGTATTGGCATATGAGCTATGGTTGGAGCGATGGATGCGGTTAACAGCGTTGGTGTATTGAGTGGATTAATCATATCCAGATCCTGAATATTGACAGAAAATTGAATGATATTGACAAGGATGTAATTATCTGGCATAAAGAAATTATGAATATAATCTTTTGCCTTGATAAAGGGGGCCAGTCTGGTACGGAAGAAAAAAAGAATATTTGCTTTTAGTATTGGACTGATATTTTGATATATATGCTCTTCAACATTCAATTACTGTTTTCTTGAAAAATTTAGTATTTGATTGTATTTTAGGGCGAAGAAAATATTTGGTAAGCCAATAATCAGACCGGAATTAAATAATTTTAGTCCAAAATATCTTTATAAAACAGTCCAACTATATTAACCACTTTTTAGTGTTGCAATGGACCTCTGGATGTAACTGACAGGCTAGTAATAGGTTTGCTGCAATATATTGGCCTAGTAGGGTCAGGGCATTTGTGTATGTATGCTAAGATAGCAGCCTCCATGGAGGCACTCTATATTGATTATTCAATTGAATATTCCTGTCCTTGAGAAATTTGCAAATAATTCGCATATTCAATGAGATAAATAAATTTCACGAAAAGATTTTCATTCTCTTTAGATGATTTTGTGCATCATTTTAGTAGTTTGAATAATGTGCAATGTGCAGCATCTGAAACACATTATGTGGATTTTGACCAGTCAATGGGCAATGATGAGCTGAATGCCCCTATCTCGGTTGATGAAGTTATAAAGATTATCAAGAAACTAAAGAATAATAAGGCATGTGGTGTAGATTTGGTTAGAAATGAGTTTTTGAAAAATTGTTCAGCAGCTGTAATTGGTTGTATTACTGTTTTTTTTTAAAAGTAATACTGGAGAGTGGTCTAGTACCAAAAGACTGGTGTCTAGGTAGTATAGTCCCTATTTTCAAAAATAGAGGTAAGGATACAGACCCAGATAACTATCGTGGGATAACACTTTTAAGCTGTTTGGGAAAATTGTTTACTTCTATCTTGAATTATAGGATAACAATTTATTTCGAAAATGAATGCAAGCTTGGAAAAGAACAGGCTGGCTTTCGTGCTGGCTATTCTACAACAGACCATATTTTTGTTTTGAAATCCCTGCTTGACATTTACTTGTCTAAACGGAAGAGAATTTACTGCGCTTTTATAGACTATAGAAAAGCTTTTGATATGGTTGAGAGGGTTTCACTTTGGCACAAATTATTGAGGTCAGGGGTGGATGGTAAGGTGTTCACAGTTATTAAGAATATGTATTCTCAAGCAAAATCGTGTGTGATAGTAGATGGTCAAATGTCTGAGGCTTTTCAATGTGATGTTGGTGTTAGGCAGGGTGAAAACTTATCACCCCTGCTCTTTGCAATATATCTTAATGATTTCAAGGATTTTCTCAGTAAACACTTTAAAGGTCTCAAATTTTTAGTTGAAAATGTGCTGACATTTTAGATAAAGAAGTAAACAAAGATCTTTTTATACAATAATACACATTGTTGTACGCAGATGACACCCTAATATTGGCTGACACAGCAGAGGAATTGCAAGTGGCTTAGAATGCCTTGTCTCAATATTGTAAAATTTGGAAGTTAAGTGTTAATGCTATCAAAAACTAAAGTACTTATATTTTCAAGAGGCAAAGTACGTAAATTTCCAGTTTTCAGATTTGGAGAAGATGAAATTGATGTTGTGGATGATTTTGTATATCTTGGAGTTCAGGTTAATTATAATGGAAGTTTTAAAAAGGCTATTTCAAAACAGGTATCACAGGCCAGGAAAGCCCTCTTCTCTATGTCATTAAAGGTTCAAAGACTCAAACTGCCACTGGATATTCAATGTGAACTGTTTGACCAACTTGTATTACCAATACTCATTTATGGATGCGAAGTGTGGGGATATGAAGATTTGAGTCAAATTGAAATATTCCATAGAAAATTTCTCAGGTCAGCGTTATGTGTAAATAAATTTACACCAGATTGTATGATATATGGAGAAACTGGGAGGGCATGGCTAGCTAACAGTATCAAACATCGCATGGTTAGTTTCTGGTTAAGAATAGTAAAAGGTTCTCCCTCTAAATATTCAGTCAAATTTTATTTTTTGCAAAGGTTAATTAGTCAGAATGTAGATATGTCTACTTCTTTCAAGTGGTTATCTTGTATTGAAAAAATGTTGAACCATGCTGGTCTTGGTATTGTTTGGCTAAAGCAAGGAGAAGGATTTAGCAATAGTTGGATACTGAGCACTCTGAAGTTGAGATTAAACGATATTTCAAAACAAGATGTGATGGCAACAATTTGGACAAACAGTGTGTGCCTGAATTATAGGATCTTTAAAAAGGATTGTCTCTTTGAAAAGTATTTAGTTTTGCTGAGTAAAAACGATAGAATAACACTGAGCCGTTTTAGATGTAGGTCACACCGTTTACCAATTAATAATAACAGATTCAAAGAAGCTTTTAATGAAATTAGTATTGAATGCCCATGTTGTGATATGCATGAGTCTGGTGATGAATTCCATTATGTTTTTGTATGCCCTTTTTTCAGAAAGGAAAGAGAGTTGTATTTAGGTCGCAAAGTAATAGTTAAACGCCCTTGCACATTACACATGTTGAATTTATTTTTATATTCCGGTATAGGACAGCTGAAGAAATTAGTACTCTTCTTAAGGATAATAATGTCATATTTTGCTGGTCCATATACATGTAAATCTAAACACCCAATCATATGTCACCCATAAAAAGGAATGTTACAACCCGAAGTGGTAGGTTAATTAAGCAACCAACAATTCTTGATCTGTAGTACAGTCTTTCTTTAGGTCAAGTATAGTTTTGATGGTTTGTTTTGTTCTTTTGTTCTTTTCTTTTTTTGTTAGTATACTTTTTGTTTTTGTTTGTCTTATTACATTATATTTCATTATGTTTTTGTTTGTCCAATGGACGATTATGCCGTATTTTGTTAGTCTGCATAAATCTTAACAATCCAATCACAACTCTCTTACATGTACAAAAATGAAACTTATCATTTCTTATATAGTTAAGACAATAATGTATTTTATTTTATTTTTTTAATTATTTTTTGTTTTTATCTTTCTTTTTCTTCATGTTTGTATTTAGATTGTTCATGTGGTATTCTCCACTTTTCATGTATGCTTGCCATACTGTATAATAGTGTATTTATGTTTAGCATAGGCTAGGTTTAGATCATTCCTATTTATCGTTATACTTTTATATTGTTGTTTTGTTGTATTCTGTATTCTTTGTATTATTAAGCTATGTTTGTATTCTTTATTATGTATCATTATCATGACATGTACATGTGTTGTACTCTCATACCCCAGAAGGGGGTCGAATGAGTCAATAAATTCTAATCATTCTAATCTAATCATCGTCCCAGCTTTCCAGAAATATATAGTTTATAGGAGTTTACTTAATCAAGTAATGATTGATTCATAATTCTTTATCAACTTGCATTTTAACAGACTGGCCCCCTTAAGAAAATTAAAATACAACATTTTATCATTATTGAACAGGAAGAAAGAAATGGAGAGGAAACTCATCTAAACGAACATTTAAGATACCTACTATACATTCATACACGAGGGATACGAATGCAGGTATGTTAAAATTATAAATAATTTATTATAGAGCGATGATAAATCAATTCTTTGACGTTGATTGATTCGTTCAATGTGTAATGACTGCGGTGACTTGTCGGTTACAAACGGCAGGCTTCGATATCTACTCAATCTATCAAACAATACGAAATCTAGCTGTAGTTAAATTGATAGATAGTTTATTGGTTTCCACAATATCTCATTTTACAAAGAGTGATTGAAAATGATTATAATATACATGTACATACAATACCGGTACACACTATTCAGAATATTGCCCATTAAGTTGAACTTATATGGAAAAGCAGAGCTTGTTGTGGATAGGCTCCTTAAACTACAAACGACATAATTAACTAAAGTAAAAATACACGCTAAAACAGGGAAAGGGAGATTACAGGGATACATGAACCGATACTCACAATTAACTACAAAAGACAAGGAAAAGGGAAGGGAATGTATCTGCAGCTTATTAAAACAATATTACAATATATTTTGTTCTCGAAATGAGTATATTATAAACATAGTTGGCATGGTCACACCGTTATTTACTCATTGTAATGAACAAAGGTATACAGCTTGGAGACAAGAATAGTCAGGAATCAGGAATGACAATATGTATTCAAATAATAACATTTCAATTTTCTTCTGAATACATGAACACTGACAGACCTTTTAATCACAGAATCGAGAGAATTACAGAACTTAGGACCTGTATATTTGAACAAAGCTTGTTCTCGTTCTAGGAAGGTGATAGAAAAACGCCTGTCTGGTAGGATAGTCGTGGACTTGATTTCTTTTCTAGAACAAATAGATAGTGCCCGGGGCCGTTCGTTGTTATTCAGCTGAAACATGAGGCAGTCTAATTGTAAATTAAAAATATCCCGAACTCTCAGTACTTTAGTATGAAAGAAAAGAGTGCTCGAGTGATTACGAATAGGTTTTGCAAATTGTTCGTATTGCTCTTTTTTGAACAACCAGGATTTTGTCCAGTTGAAGTTTCAATGAACTACCCCAGGCAAGAATACCTGCAAGGGAAAAACGATTCTAGTTTGTGATGGTAAGTCAAGCGTTATCAATATCTCAAAATCTATTTTAAAAAACGCATATTATATAGAATGCAGTTTCTATGAGTAGTAATAATCCACCCCTCAATTTTCGATTCAACACCTCTAGATAGTCATGCAAATGAAAAAGCTCAATAAAGACAAACTTCAAAACTCAGCAAGATAAATTTCTTTCGCTGTCCTCTTTACCACCACCGTTACCACCCTCAACATGATCAATGCCATTGAACGTAATGATTTAGTTAATAATAGCAATACTGCTAATGTCGATATATGACTCGTGTATGTGCAGTACAGGCATAAATAATTTTATTGGTAACATTTACGTTGTCCTGTTCACCGGAATGTTAATTATGAATGAGTGTGTTGTTTTAAAGACTACCACGGAGCACTCAATAACCATGACACAAGATGGCTTATAAGTTTGCATAATTTTGATCAAAAAGACTTTGCATAACTTTTTGTTTTTAATTACATTATGAAGACCATGTTTATTTCATACAAGTCAGGCTCGAACAAGCATCGTTGTCATTTGATTGATGATTTAATATAGGATGATTAAACAACTAAGCACGGCTGGCAACTTCCTCTATTTTAGGAGTGTCTTTTCGTATAGAGGGCATTGAGTCATATCTAAAGTTACTTATAATTGGTAGAACTATCCAATCAATATTTTTTCCATATTTAAATTCATAATCGAATAAAGGGTTGGGTACGTTTGACACATACGAGGAGCAAATGGACCATGCATGCTTGTTGGGTAAGAGTTTACCAACACTCGGTATTGTTTAACCGAGGTTGGGTACATTTTATTCAACAAACATGCATTTTGACCTCTTATGTGCACAGTTTTACCCAATTCTACACTGCTCGCAGAATGCACATGTACGACTCTTTATTATCCCGCTAGCAGAATCACAACATATCACAGCACTTTACCCTTTCTGACTTGCAACCGGCGCATGCACATTGTCAGTACACAGCCAAAACACCCGGGAATCATTTATAACATATTTACTTTTCTTTTATTTTAACAGAAGATTCAGGCTAGAATGGAAAAGTTCGGGAAGCAGACTAGCTGGATCTTCTCCATGTGGTCAGACGACTTCTCTGTTTGTTGAGACTTTTGTCAAATTAATGCGAAACACAAATCATTGGTGATCATGGACTTTCTTTGTGTTAGTGATACGCTATACAAGTATCGTTCATTATTATTAATATTATTATCAGTCATGATTGACCTTAACCCTAACCCCAACCAATATATAACCCTGCCTTTAAAAGAAAAATTGAAATACGTATATATATACAATTTTAATCTCGTTTCAAAGTCAAGTATCAATATTCCTACAGTCATGTAGCCCAATGTAGTATTGTGCTGATAGCAGGTTTAGCTAATTCACTGGAAAACATTGAGGTGTATACATGAATATAAATCAACGACTTAGACAGTATGTTCTGACTGTAAGTAGTCACATTTTTAATCAGCTGCTTTCTTCTCTGACACATTTTGTCCAAAACGGTCTCATTAAATGGAATGACGTAATCATGCTTCCTCGTGATAGTTTCTTTTGGTCATGTCGTGAAAGATGGGAGGAAGAAAGAGAAAGCTGGAGAGATAGAGAATGGAAGAAATGGAGAGAGGGAGGGGAGAGATAGACATAGAGCAGTCACATTCATAATTTATTAAATGAGAAGAGAGAGGGAGAGAGAGAGAGAGAGAGAGAGAAAGATTGGAGCAAGCGTGTATAGAGGAGGATATGAGCAGGGAGTTTGGCCTCCTGATACAAGAGAGATTTATAGAGAGAGAGAGAGAGGCAGAGAGAGGGGGCACATAGGGACAAACGCGAAGCTAGGATTTTATTTTAGGGGACGGTAGTGAGCACTTACCGAGCGCTTTAAGGGGGGGTGCAAGGAAGGTGGAGTCCCCTCCTTCCCCCCCTCCCACGCGAAGCGCGGAAGCTTTGACGTTTCATAAAATTATCAGAGAAAGGTGACGATTCGTTGCACCGTTATCGACTCTTAATCTTTATCTGAATTTTCAAAAAGTTTATTTGTCTGCTCCTTTTTTTCCCTACGTCCTCTCTCTCTCCCTCTCTCTCTCTCTCTCTCTCTCTCTCTCTCTCTCTCTCTCTTTGGTCGGCATTTTCTTTGGTGGCGACCGCCCCCACCACCCCCTGGCTATGTGCCTGCATAGTGATAGACAAGAAGCAGGGAAATCATAAAGAGAGAGAGAGAGAGAGAGAGAGAGAGAGAGAGGGGGGGGGAGAGAAAGAAATTGGAGCAAGCCTGTAAAGAGGAGGAAACATGAGAGAGACACATACATAGAGATGGAGGAGAGCCATATAAGTTCAAGACATTAGTTTATGCTGTTGTTCTGTTGCTTTTGTATTTTCATATTAAAGAACCTCTTTGACAATAGTCTGATTGGCCTTTTAGTTGACTGCTTGTCAAATAAACAAACACTTACAAATCGGGAGTTCATAAATTCTGCATGCTCAAATTACTTGGAAATAGAATAACAGACACCTTTTCCGCTGTCTTGTCGGTACTTTTCGTCTGTTCCTTGCTCATCAAGTTGTTTAATAACATGCTTTGTTAATATTTCAGGGAATTAGAAGTGTGATAGTTGTTCTATAATGACAGAAAGGATTACTTTAGTAAGAGCAATGAGTTAGAGCTGTAGGCTCAAGGCTTCGATAACTTGCTTGAAAGAGCCAAACGCTTCGTATTTTACCAAGGAGTTAGGATTCTACTAAATATTCACCCGACACTGGGTTTAAAATCACGATTGATATTTAATTATCTTGTATAATGTTAATGAACGCAGACATAATATTTAAACAAACGAACATACAAATATGAGGTAAAGGTTGTTTGAATTGTGAGGCTCCTAAAGGCCTCGGTGTATGAGTATTTGATTTGTAGGCCATTTAATAACACGAGCATAAACACTTTCGAGAAATCAACTGGCAGGCTTTAGCTCGCACGATTTAAAACCCTACTGTCTAATTACCAAGGATACCAAGTTCTGATTACGTAATTTCATTTTAATGTTTGCAATTAGTTGATGGACAAGGCTATTGATATTGCCCAAGGTTGATTTTTCCCAAAGCTTTTTGTGATCGGGTTATTAACGGATTAGTATCCAAAATCCATGTGCTACTTCTTTACCGGGGAACATAAAAATACCGACACAATTTGGTCAATATCATATGACATGCGTACGCCCTCTACGTAATTTTATCAAGAAACAATGTCAACGTGTTGATTAAACTGTCCCAGTGGTCCCTTTTAGTGAAGGCTGAAGTTCGTACTCTTTATCACATGTTTGATGTGCGTTTAATAGCCATTGTCAAGGTGGTTGGTGAGGCATTGTGACATTATACCGTCGTAATTGCCACTTGCTTTGAAGAAGAACAATAAAAATAGGGGAATTGTCCAAGGGGGCTATTTTCAAGAAGGGGTTAATTACTGTCCTCGGGGGGGGGGGGGTGATTTTCATAAGGGGTAATTTTCAAGTGCTAATTGTCCCGCTGGTAATTGGTCGGGGTTGATTGCCCAGGGGGGTAATTGCCCTAGAAGCGTGTGATAATTACGGAAGACTTTAGTACAACACTGTTATCACCATACATAGTTTGATTGAGTGCAGTTCGTCACATTTATAGTGCTCAATTCTTTTATTTATATCTGTAATAATCCGATAATCATGAATATCAGAATATTAAAATTTAATTCTATGAAAGCATTATGATCATCACAATGCCCCCCCCCCCCATCTTTTTTGTGATAAATTATCTACATCGATCACACGAACATGCTACATGTTTATTATCATAATTCGTGTGCTCAAGGACAATTATCAAAGGAACTTGAAAACCGCTTCTTCTTTTTTATTGTACGATATTGACATTTCACGTTTTCCAGTTTAATATTCATAAACTTGAACATGTGAAGAAAAAAGATTTGCACGCATTTTACCACAGTCTTAATGTCATCGACTTAATATATGGATTTAGATCATGACAGTCACAAATAATCATAAACAGACTAAAAGCTTTGAATTGGCATTACCGTAATCTTTATCACCCAAGCACTATATCCTTGAATTTAGCTAGATTGATTTTTAAAATCATTCATTTCGAGCATAAATAAATCGTAGTTAGTGATAAGTAGCTCACTGAGTTGGAAATTGAGTTGAAAGTATAAAAGCAGAATAGTAGTATATATAGATAGAGTAGATGACAATTGTACATTAATTTAGTGGACGAAATACCGTAAAACAAGACAGTCGGGTGTATCTCTCTCTCTCTCTCTCTCTCTGTCTCTCTCGCTTACCCTCAGTCTCCTTTTCTATCCCTTTCTCTTTCTCTCTTTCCCTCTGTTTCTTTCTCCATATTCCCATTTGATGCTCCACCCCCCCCCCCCACTCCACCTCTAATGAAACCGTACCTAGTGTAGAATGGTTATAATATTCCCTACTATTTCTTTCTTTATTTCTCTCCCTCTCTCCCTGACACACACTAGCTCTCTCTCTCTCTCTCTCTCTCTCTCTCTCTCTCTCTCTCTCTCTCTCTCTCTCTCTTGTCATCCTTCTTTGGGGCACGTGCCCCCCCCCCCTGGATACGGAACTGCCAGGCGGTACGGCGTAACTACAGGAAACTCTTTGACATTTTCCTGAGGTGAATTGTCATTAAAATATTCATCCTCAGTTACTTGATCCGAAAGCCTGTAAAAGCGAAACCACTTTGGTGAGAATAATGTCAAACCATATGGAAGATGTAAGACAGGGAAAGCCAATACAAAACATGATCATGACAGATACTTAAAGAGAAGGTTGGGTTTTGGTAGATCTAATGGTTCTCGTTTTTCCCCATGCGGAAGAGCGTCATCAGTGGCTCATTAGAAGAAATGATTTTAAAGCCATGTGATTTAGACAACGAATAGAAATAGTTCATAATTATAGAACTAATTCAGGTGCCAGGTGTTTGAGCATTCCGCTGCATTTCATTGCTTCTGATTCCAGGAAAATTAAGTCAAATTGAAATCTGTTTTATGAATCCAAAACCTCATCATACATATTTGCCTTTTTCTTACCTCATTTGCAACAACGTACATCTAACCCATTATCCCATTTGTGGTTTATCCACCCTTTATTTATCTAATTATTCATTCATCTATTTATTTATTTCTAACATTTATACAGAGTAGCACATTTACACCAGTAGTGATGGTCTTCCATAAGACTCTATTTGGTATCAACAAAAAGCAAACAAAATAATATATATAAACACATAATATTACCCGAACAAAATACAGAAGAAAATAAGTATAAACAAGAATACTAGGCATATCCGCATATGGGAAAGTCGACATCACAACATTTTCCCAGGAATTTAAATTTGTCAATTTGGTCATGTAACTATGATGTCATGTCTCTAAATTCTTCAAAAATCTTTAGTACATATTCTCCTAGAAATAATTTCCCTCGCGCATTTTCTCCAGATAATATTGTTTTGTTCAAATATAGTAGGCCTACTGGTAAAAATAAAATCTGGGGAAATGGATTATAAACATATCCGAAAATGACGTTGCATGACAGCAGAAATGCTTTATAACATTTTAACTCTTAAATGCATTCGTGCAGAAGAGGACCAAAGAACGCATGCGCAATCGGCTGTACACTGCAAAGCGTTTGAGTGATTATGCTTCCGCTCTCACTGAGCACAGCAAAGCGAGTGCGGCAAGTGCATCTCACGCTTCCACCAACATCATAGCTATTTAGAAGGAGATCACTTGCATTTCAACAAGGTGTTGATTTTGGCACGTTATATATCTACTCCTCGTTCTCATCGTGAAGAATTTACGACTCCCTCTCTTTCCAAACATCTCCCTTTCTATCACCGATTCGATAACGGACCTGTTTCCCTGCCTTGTTTTGAATGCTTCTTCGGGAATTGTATCATTTCGAAATGATTTAGGAAGAGGTGATTAAGTGAGTGCATGATACGGAAAGAATATAGGGCGAGATGTTAGAAGGAAGATTCGATTGGTCGTAGCTCTTGGTTTGAAGCACGTCGATGGGTAATCTCGGGTAGATGTGGACGTGTTGAAGGAGACCGTTTGAAGTGAGTATATAGTAAGATTACCTAAAATACCCACCAGGGTCACATTCTGGGGTTTGTATTGTTGACTGTTAATGCCTATATTTGCACCATCTGTAATGCATCAGTAATCGAATGTAAATACATGTACACTGTCGCTCATAAAGGTGGAATATTTTAGTTTTACCCCAATTTATGGAATTATTTTAAAAATTATTTAAAAATAATAGATATAGATAATAGTATACATTCTCAGATTTTATTGAATAATAACTGGCCAATGTGTGTTTTGCGGAACTGCTAAAGCATGTGTATGCTACTATGCTCATTAACTAGGGGACCTACGCTCTTAAGTCATAAATGACAGTAATGAGGATTAATGCCCCACAAAAGGGCACTAATAAAGCACATCGACACGGTTTTCGTCCTGGGGCCTTACAGTTACGAGGCCATTGTTTTGTCACTGAACCATGACTGTACGCAGCGGGGGCTAGGGTAGGGGGCAGTTTCCATAAATTTAAAAAAAACAGAAAATGCAATAAATTTTCAATAATTTATTGCATTTTACCCCGGTCCCCAACATAAAAAAATCCTCTGGACGGCCATGCATAATGGCTCTAGGTATGGGAACACATACATTTTTTTAATGTTAGGCACCGGGGTTAAATGCAATAAATTATTGAAAATTTATTGCATTTTCTGTTTTTTTTTTTAAATTTATGGAAACTGCCCCCTACCCTAGCCCCCGCTGCGTACAGTCATGGTTCAGTGACAAAGCAATGGCCTCGTAACTGTGAGGCCCCAGGATCAAGACCGTGTCGATGTGCTATATTAGTGCCCTTTTGTGGGGCATTAATCCTCATTACTGTCATTTATGACTTAAGGGCATAGGTCCCCTAGTTGATAAGCATAGTAGCATACACATGCTTTAGCAGTCACGCAAAACACACATTGGCAAATTATTATTCAATAAAATCTGAGAATGTATACTATTATCTAGATCTATTATTTTTAGATTATTTTAAAAATAATTCCATAAATTGGAATAATAAAAAAATATTCCACCTTTATGAGCGACAGTGTAATAAAAACTGAAACTTCATATAAATATAGTAGTAGATCTGCCTTGCATATCTGTACCGTATAAATTGAGGATTTTGAATTTTAAAAGCAAACAATTCATGGATGTCAAATCCATGCACTGCGAAAAGATAAATCTAAGATTGGATTGAAAATGTTATTGAGTTTCAAGAGTTTAAAGAGAAATCATTAATACTTGAATGTATAAGTAAACAATGCCTGTGTTAATGATTTTGAATTGTGAAAATACGACATTCCTAGATGCCGGCTCCATGTGGTAATGATAGGCCTACTTCTAAGATTAGCTTAAAATTAATTTTTTTTTGATTTAAAAAACAAATTGATGGCTTGATATCTAAGGCTCATAATGACATTTTCGCTAGCACATGTTAAATCATTTATGCCGTGCTTACTATTCTAGTAAACACCCACCATTAATCAAACTTCTAAATATCTTAGCCTACATGTTAGTTTGATTAATCTTGTAATGAATTTCATTATTTTTTATCAATATCATTATTATTGTTATTACTATTATTATCATTCGTATTATTAATTCTATTAATATGTTATTTAGCTAAAAGAAAATTCAAACGAAATCAGAAAAAGGACAATTGAGCAAGTGTAGATAAAAGATAATACAACCACTTCAATGTCAGAGATAGCGTAGATTCATCTGATAACTGTGATAAAAAGACTTCAGTCTCAGTTGCGAGGATGTAAACATAAAGTACTTTTTACAAAACTATTCATTATAAAAAATACTTTAAAAATTGTTATCCTAAAGTGAATACAAAAACCTCCCATGATTACAACGCCTTGAATGTGTGAAAAAAACATGAAGAAGGGGAAACAAAATGAAAAGAAGGAAGGTAAAAAAAAAGAATAGATTCGTACAGTGTAGATATAGCGAGAGAAACAGAGGAATGAAACATGAATTTTATGAGAAGAAAAAAAACTACTTCATATTCCATTTTTTTTTGTATTTAGCATTAACCACTGTCAATAGAAAAAAACTTAACTTTTGACATTATCAAGACGTCAAATATACTGCACCTTATATATTCATAAAGAAAATGAAAAGTTCAGAAGCTTACTAAAAATATACTTTATACTAAAAATGCTTCTGTTTGTCATGTTTATTTTTAAAATACAGACCTAACAAATCGTCAGCAGTCGTCTTATTTTACAATTTATTTCGTCACGAGATGTACACGATCGTCACGACTCATAACCACGTGCCCGCACTTTTAAATTCCAGGTATCTTGTTTATAATACTGTCTTACACCATAAGCGCAGATGAACACTAACTACTACTCGTATGACATATAATAAGCAAGATATACACTCTCTACGTCACTCGTTACGTAGGCTATGCTATTATCATCTCCAATTAACTATACATTTGCTAAATACTTTCAAAATAACATTTCCCTTTAGGATTATGGATTATGGATTTTGGATTTCGGAATTAAGGATAATGAATTATGGATTTAGCGGTAAGGGGGGGGGGGGTCTAGGCGCCATGTTCATGTGAAATTCAGCGGACATGCCTAACTTAAGCCTGGATCAATGCGTGGAGAAGCTGTATGTTTGGTGAACGCTTACCGAACAACAATATTGAAACTGTATATCTCAGCCGGGAATTAAATTGGAAAATCTTTAGACGGTGGTCTTTACACACCCTTGGGTTAGTAATGTGAAGAGCACTAACCGAGAGGATCATTGTACATACAGATTATGATGTCGTAAGAAAACAACAACACGACTTTCTGAGTTAAATAATGCTATTAACTGAATCCATATCTCGAATGAAGATTCTGTATTAATGGCTTAAATAAGAGACCGGGGAGTTTGAGCGAGTGCTTCAATTCAACGAAATTCGACAAGACATTTTTAAGGGGAATGATGATGATATTTACAAGGACAGTCATAGTTTGAGGGGAAACAATTTTATTAACATGGTTATCTTTTAATAGATGAGATGTTTTAAATTTATGCAGAAATTATTAACAGCGGAGGTAGAAATACGGTGCCTTGCTTCTGCTGTCATCTAAGTTATTAATTATACAGTGTCCTTGCCACTGATTGATTGATTGATTTTTATTCGACAAGCTTCCAACATACAACAATATACAATAATAACAGATCAAAAAAAAGTCAGCTTGAACAGGATAACCCACGAAAGCTCGAGAGCTTATTTCCAGTGGGGTCCCTTACAGCCATGTATAAAATTAATAAGTTAAAATAGTAATATTTACAGACAGATAAGAAAATTAAAAGAACTACTTATTAAAGATAATAATAATAACAACATTAAACTGATGATAGAAATGATATTAAGTACAAGAAGAAAAGGAAGAAGGAGAAGAAGAAAAAGAGGAGAAGGAAGAAGAGGAAAATAATGATGAATTTGTAGAAATTCTATAACGTACGAAAACATAAGTATATACAACATGAAAAAGTATGAACCGACAGAAGAATAAAAATTTCAATCATATAACATGTCATTCACTTCTCTTCTCTGACTGTCAAGTATTAGGTATTCCTTTAATTTCCTCTTTTACACTGAAGAAAGTATGAGAGATAAGAAATGGTAGAGAGAGTGGAGAGAAAGGGAGACACTGAGAGCTGAGATGAGACAATAAGAGATAGATGGAGCTAGGAATTTTAAAAATAGAGAATCAGGTAAAGAGGGACAAGGATATAGAGGAGGAGAGAGGAAAAAGAACGGGGAAGAGAGGTGGAGACAGAGAGGGAGAGGGGAGAGGGGGAGAGAGAAGGCATAATATAAGGTATTACAGGGAGGGAGAGAATAAAGGGATGAGAGATGGAAAAAGCAAAGGCGATAATTAGAGGGAGAGGGAGATACAAATGAAACTAATTAGGCAGAGAGAAGGGGAAAGAGGAACGATCCAATGATATGAAAAGAGAGTTCACGGAAATAGGTTGTGTTTTGGAAGGGGGTTAACGAAAGCCTTTACCATATGATGATCACGCCTCCAGGTTAGGCTTCAGCAAACCACAATCTCTCACCATTGCCTAGGTGGTCAGTTTTTTTATCATAAACAGCTATGCAGATATTCGTGGGGTACTGCGATGGGTGATGATTAAGATCATGAAATTATGAGTACGTGTAGTGTTGCAACAGGCTCAGGCAGCAGGAGGGGGGGGGGGGGGGGGGGTTCCGTCTCTTGTACCTTTAAAGCATTGGGTTTTTTTAATCCTGAATAGAAGGATCACATGTTTATTACACAACATTGTTTCTTCTCCTTTTCATTTCCCTTTTTTTCTCCTCCTCTTTTTCATTCCCTCCCTCTTGGTTTTTTAAAATTCAAGTTGTTTTATAAGCCTAACTAAAACCTACTTTTAATATGACCAGTTATTGCTTTTGAAGGTAACAGAGTAACTCTTACGAAACAAGTTATAGGTAAACAAACATATCAATGTTACACCCCCTAGCAATATAAATAAATGAACGATACACATTCCCCTACAAACTCTTGTACAATCTATCGATTGAATAAAAAGAGATCGCAGTGACACAGTTTGAAAAAGAAAGCGATTTGTCTCACATATTCATGCTCCGTTCACACTTGAAGAAGTCATAAAATAAAAGTCTGAGAAATCATATTAGTGGTCTGAGTGTAAACGAAGAAAAAAGGTTGTCATACCCCACTATTTAGAGACGACTGCTTTGTGGATTGAAAGTCATTCATGACATGTAATGGGGACACCATTGAGATTCTCAAGAAGATGATATCAAATAATCCGCCATTGAAACCACTTCAATCAGAGATGTCACAATGGCAAAAATATACAACTTCCTCAATAAGTGAGAGACGATTTACTCTATTGATCATAGCAGATCAAACTGATAATAAGATTCTGAAGAGCTGATTCATTCGCCAAATAATCCGCCCTCAAAATGAATGTCTTCAAAAACCTAATCAGAGCTGTCAAAATCGTAACCATTTTCGTGTGACATGCTTGATACACTAGCAAGAAAATATTTTCTAAAATATAAGTTCCATTTAGCAATCTGATGAGGAAGCTAATACGATTTTTATTATTTTGCTTAGAATAATGTTAACAAAAATATTCAATGAAAGTTAATAGAAGATTTATTCTTCAAGACAGGTAATACATATTATTTTTATCTTCATTATAATCAATCACGGATATTGGTAATAGTGTTTTTATAATGCATGTAAAGCCGTGGAAAAAATAATTCGCCCACGCTTCTATTGAGATATACAACAACAAAAATCTCTACCTTCAAAGCACATCGCTCTTTGTATTATTTTTCTTGTGGTTTCTACATGACGATGGAATAAATAAATTGAAATGAATAAGAAAATATTACATTATTTAAATTGTACGTTGATTTTATGGTATTTCATTCCCTGCTCGATATAAAATATTATCAGTGCACTTGCTTGGTCTAATAATTTTTCCATGAATGCATGCATATGGGACGCCCCTCTTAAAAATGGTAAAAATATATCTATTATATTGTTGGATTAGGAATGTTCGCATCTTAGGGATGCAATATACATATTTCATGGGAATTGTGTAAAATATTTAAATGTCTATGTTTTGGGGGGACCTAAAAAATTGAATTGAAATCGAATCATAATCTTATAATATGGCTGAATGTCACGTTCTCTCGTTTCGAGGGGTAGCGAGTTGGGTAAAATTACTATTTTACGATACAATATTCATGCTTTAATTCTTGATAGGCGTATGTACGATGCTTTATCATTAGGATAAATTTACCATTATCATATTCAATCAAAAAGATATTTAATTTTAAAAAAAGCTTTGCCCTAAAACTAAAAACAATCAACCTCTTGTAGCCTCAGTTGTCTTTTAAATTATTTTTATGTTTAGTACTGAAATGGTTATCCTTTTTATGTTATCTTGATCGATTTTGTTTATTTATGTATCTTGTACCTAAATAAAGTCAGGATTATCAGGTGAGTGTACTATTACTTACATGTAATAATACGAATGCATTACTGTTGGTTTTTAAAGATCACTTTTATGCGATAAAGTCATGGCGGTGCAGGTAGTTTATTTCAAAGTAATATTGGTGTATATTTTATTTTATTACTTTTGATTCTTACAAGTATATAGATGTCAAATTTAAAATCCATTTTCCTCATACTATAATATTAATTCATATGTATATTAAATTGAGACATACTTAAAAACATTTCCATCAATGCAATTTCAATCATACTGGTATAACTTATGCGTAGCGTAGACCTCAAGTCATACCTTTTTTCTACATACAATACTTATTGATGGGAGCGAGATATATTTACATCAAACCACTTTAGAGGCACAGAATGGTGACATGTTTTTATTTTTATTTTACTGTTACAAGGATACTTTCTGAAGTTGTATTTATTTCCATTATAATGCCACGTTTGCCTTCATGCGCCTTAACTGGACGCCAGAAATCAGATTGGATACCTGGGCGAAACTGATAAGTATCGACGTTGCTATGGCAACACAATTACCTTATCCCTCTCAAAATTGCGAGAAAGTGCGGCAACAATTTCCATGTCGCAGATATTGCCGGAGTATTTGACGATACACAATGCCTTGTGAATTGGCAAAGGATGCGTGGCACTCTTTTAAATTAGTCAAGACCGAGGCCTTTTCAAAAAGCACTTAAATTTTGTGGAATGGAACTTCATAATTTATCGTTTTGTTAAAATAAAAGCAAGGGGTATCTAGATCTGCACTTGAGGGTTAAGAAGAAAATCATATTTATTCTGCTTCGGCTGCATACATGATTTTACGGAATATTTGGGAAATTTAATCGGATTTTGTTGTATCGTTCATTGTGTTATATATTTCTGAGGCACTTTGGAAAGCATTCAAGAAGAATGGTTATGATAAAACGAAAATGTATGCCTTCTCCATATCCGTCACCACTGTCATTGGATAGTCTCTAACAAATATGACAACAACAAAGATCCTTCACATTTAACCTATTGATTATAGAGACCGTAACACAAAATCTCTCAACACAAGTTGTGTATGTTATGTCACATCGGTTATTCTTTTTTTCTTTCATTCATAGATGTCATAGTCCAAGAAGTATATTGTGAAAGGGGTTTTGTAAAATGTTATCACGAACTTATCAAATCCTTTAGGCCCCCATTACTGCTTCCATACTTATAGGAAGTATACGAACGATGATTATTCTAATGAGGAAACTTTGAAGTACTCCTAAAATGATTCAATCGTTACGAATATATATACAGGTACACAAGGATAGAGGTCTGCTCGAAGTTCGAAAAAAAAAACCCACAAACACAGGAAATAATGATCCTCCATACACGAAGAAATCGTTTAAAAAGTTTTCGCCCTTAGGGTATCGTCAAGTAATGGTTTTTATTGGACTTTGACTAATTGTTATGCGTCAAAATAAGCGTATCCTATTCCCATAAAATAGCTGAGGCGAAAAGATAGAGGACACGGATTACAAGAAGAAAAAGCGCGTAGGAAAGAGGTATGACGTAATAAATGATACGAACAATTTCCCCACCTTTGTCCATGAATCCCTTCTTATGACACCTTTAAACACCGCCTAAAGACCTACAATGTAGTAGCCTAAACTTAAGGAAACCAAAGGCAGAGAAGGGTAGCACAGGAGAGAGGGCGTGAATAAACACGTCAGTAAAGGAGGATGAAAGCATACTTGTAAGAAAATGAGAGAGAGAGAGAGAGAGAGAGAGAGAGAGAGAGAGAAAGAGAGATAGAGAGAAAGAAAGGGGGAGAGAAAGAGATAAAGAGAAAGCTAAGTTATAAGAAAAAGTTTAAAAAAACTGGGAAATTAGTGAAAAATGACATTGACGGTAGATGATTTGTTGACCCCTGAGCTTCCGTTGATCGTCCGTGTAATGCAATAGCATCTATCGACTCCACAAACCTTTAAGTCCTGGATGGCGCAGGTGTCACGTCTGCTCCTCTTGCAATTTGAAGTGCTGATCAGGGGAGTGTTTCACAAAGACTTAGATCAACTTTAAGTCGGTCGTAACTACGGCAGGCCGTTCATGCCACTGTTTGCTATCACCATTGGTCTCTCAAGGGACGTACAAATCGTGGTCACAAATCTACAGAATGTACAGTTTTTGATATTTCATTATTAAAGGCCCACTGCACTACTTGTAGCTACTTGCGCCCTCTATGTGACAACCAATGCCTAATCGGTGACCATTGGTCCCCCATGATCCTCTTTTTCTTATCTTAACTGAGAGCTGAGTTGATGAGATAACCATCTGTCCAGTGACCTTGCAGGGCGGTCTAATCCCTCCTATAAACTATGGCAGATAAGCTTTAAAGGAAAAACATCTTATCTAAAGATCATAATGGTGAGAGCATCTAGAAGCATGAACGGCCTGCTATAGTTAAGTCGAGCTTAAAGTCGATCTTAGTCTTTTGGAAACACTCCCCTGGTAATCTTTAGCTGGAGCATCTGGTGTCAACCGTAGGCAGACCAGGTGTTGTCCTTAACTTCGGTCTTGAATGCTACCAGTGGATGGCCCTTGAAGAGTTCTCGAGTCGATGCATCTTGTTGAAGGATTCGAGTGATTATGGCAGACACCAATATTTAGCAGTAGCATGGTGGTATTTTTAATAGAACTAGTGTCGATAGTGTTAATAGAAGTGTCGTGGTCGAGTGGTTTAAGCACTCGACTTGAAATTCAGAGGTCGTGGTTCGATCCCCGATACGGCATTAATGTAATGTAACGTAAATGTAAATGTAAATGTAACGCCATGATTGTATAATGTATTTAGTAACTGATGAGCCTTCTGGCGAAACAGTCTGTATAACTCGTACCAATAAAGTGTAACCTTCCAACTCCTATATCTACATTCGCTCCTACAGTTGAGCACTATCAGAAATTGCAGTTTTACTGAACTTGCTTATATATAATATATCTGTATTCCATTGTGAGATAATATAAGTCCAAAGCTCATGTAATTCATTTTAGAAGAAAAAGATGTATTCAATGATGTCACTCAAATTTTCGACGCTTCAATGCGTTTTCTTCTGGAACAACATAATTATATAAATAATGCATGGAAGCGTCGAACATCTGAGATATCATGTCTTTAATAAAATTGTATGTTCATTTCCCTCTATTTGATATCTATTCCACTGCAGACATAAACAAAGCAGGCATTAACGCTACACCTCATCCCAGACGTTCCTTTTATGGGCCCTTGAGCATTGCATCCATCCATCCGAAGCAGACAGTTGTCTCCATGGTAACGTGAAGTCTTACAAAATCACGTGTGGGCGCTTCGAGAAATGACCTCATCCTCGCATTGTAGTGAATGAAGCTAGTCCGCATGGATTTATCTCACAGCATTCCGTCTTCGTTTTGCAAGATGCTATTGCTAGGAAGCCAAATAATTGCCCAGTGAATCTACTGTCTGTAACCTTCTTCGGCTTGCATCCGTCGCCATGTGCTTATGACTACCAGGGAATGAATCTGATCAAGCCATGGATTCAACTCAATCATTCTAATGCGTATGTGATAGGATTATACAGCTTCGCGGAACAAATGCTTACAATTGGATGATCTGTTTCTAAGATTGTCTACAGCGTAGCTAAGTTAATGGACGTCGTAAGTTAGTTATCAGGCGTCCTGTGAAAATTTAGGGTCGTCGAGAAAAAGTTGAAGCGAGTTGACTTCTCAACGTAATACACTAATTAAGCAGTCCTGTTATAACACAGAGAGAAAAAGATGTTCGTGAGATTCTAGCTGTCGGCCTTATGTTGAGCTCTACTTAAAATGAAGGAAAGGTAATTGTTCAGCTTAATCTTTCATCAAATAAATTGTATATAATCATATGCAGCTATTTTTTCAAACATACAAAAAATGTATTATACGCAAAGTTCAAAAAAGTGCTACGAATCAAACAAAAAAATAATTACGGTGTTAAAGTATTCCCCAGATTGAGGTTGCAGAAAACCGGCACCATTTCAAGTCGTTTTTTGTTTACTATTAAATTATGAGAAATGAAGTTTCCTTAAAGACCCTTCCCGATGAAAATAGAACTTGATATAAATGGAAAACTGAATGTATGTAGTATAAAAATATAAAGTAATAACAAGTATCTATCCTTTCATTATTGCACAAAAGCAAATTAAAACCTCGTTTCCCGCACCCCTCCAAATTACGGATCTATAGGTGTCAAATTTGCCGAAGTTACAGAGACGACATAATATGTTGACATTGTGAATTCTCCTACTCAACATAAGATGATGTCATCAAGTCGATAGCAAGTTTTTAGGTCAACAACTTCCGATTTTCAAAGCTTTAGATTGAGTTTTCAGAGAGCTGATACTCATTTGACAGACACTAAAATGGTATATCAGTTACATTATTTGTAGTCTATGGCTTATAAGCTTTCCGTTGATATAAAATTCGTCCACTTAACTTTTCAGTTCGGATATAGTTTTTAAAGTACGAAGTTTCCTTTAACAATGTATACTCTGGCATCGTCATATCATTCACATTATCACATATATCTTCATGAGTTTTCATCTTGATTAATTTTCCATGCAGGATGAATACTTGCTCTTCGTTGACTCTGTTTTTGTTCTTAACTTTACGATTCTATTTCATTTACAGCAAGAAATCCTAGTCTCGTTAACGGCGATAACGACACCAACCAAGCACTACTATCATTTTCCACTACATCCAACGGTCGTTACTGGCTAACGCGTCATTGATTTTAGACGGGAGTGAAAGCGCACTAAACGCAAATGTAGAAGCAGACGACACCCATGTGATGTATTATTTTCTCAAGACGACGTCGACGACGCGATAACAATTCGTCATCATGTTGAACATGGGAGCAGTGAAGGGGTTCGACGTCTTCCTTGATGATCCCTTGGAAGTCTACCATTCTGGAGAAACCCTTCGAGGTCACGTGATGCTAACCCTAACCAAGGATCTTGCCATGAAAGGTAAGATGGCGTCTTTTTTTCCTTCGTTAGCTGCATTTCTGTTTCTATTTCATGTACATATAAACGAACATGTATAAATTTGAAAATCTCATGCAGCCTCAGTCATCGATCCTACCAAGTTTACAAATGTCATGCTTTGTATTCCAACGTCATGTTTTGAAGATCACGAAGCTTTATACCGTGTGTGCGTAGAGTGCGTGAACGCTTGTGTGCGTGTGTTTGTGTGTGTTTTCAACAACAACAAAATCTGCCCATGGACAAGTTTTAACGGAAATGCAGATATAGATTACCAAAAAGAAACGCTATAAGGATGATTATTCGTATTTTTTTCTTCAAAACTGCTTGATAAAGACGTAATTTAGGTCGAAAATTCGTGATCTAATAAAAACTGTTGGATTTAAAGCATGCGTCTTCTCATCTTCATCATAACAATATATATATAATCACACATCTTGTATAAGGTTTATTTCTTGATTAAACTATAACAGGATTTTTTTTTTTGTTGCAAATGGATGAACAGTATTTTGTATATGATTATGTCTGCCAGCTACGTGAATGTCAGCTTTTGTATGTATCTAACAATATTTGTTTAGTGAACTTCTTTTCGTAATAATACTCGAATATACTTAATACTTCCGTTCTCAGAGCTCCTTACTGTCATTACCCGGTCATTTGGATTCAATTGCTCTTCCTGCTCATTCTCTACTCTAGCAGAAGCATTAAGTCATCAAAATCTAAGGGATTTTTTTTTTTTATCCGGCAAATTAAACTCTCTTACCACAATCCATTTTGAGATACCGTATCCTATGCTCATCTGGGATTGCAAGGAGCTACCAGGCATCAATCGAATGGGATTGTTGTGCCAGGTAATATTGCATGAAATTAAATTGATCGACGTAATCATTCCTAACGGTCGATATAATTCCACATAAAGGCAATTTCCAGTTCTAATCTTTTCAGAGGAGTTTCTGGTTGGTAGTATCTCTTGTTTCCCATAGGATTCACACGATTTTATATTTAGTATAAATCATATCGCTTCTGTTTGTACTCGTCATAGTATTTATATTCTGCAAAGGTTAATCCAAAGGCCTGGCAAGAGAGTCACGGAAATATTTGTATTTGTTTGTTGAACGGATTAGTACATCTTGAATAATATTATCGCTTCCAAAGACGACACTGCAAAAGAGAAAAATCGTTGTGTAACGAATTGACACAACATTGGGTGGTTCACTCCTTTACATAGGGATTGTGTTTAAAAAAAATACACAATTTTAAACAACGAATTTGCAGTGTGAAGTTGTGTAATTTGTGTTACTCATTTTAACACAGCCCCTATGTATAAGGAGTGAACCACCCAATGTTGTGTAAAATCTTTACACAACGAATGTTTCAGTGTACAAGGACTGGGCAAAGTATCGTCAAATTATAAATGTCATCAGGTTACTGATATTGTCGGCAAACCTTAAACACATCTTAAAACATTTATTTTCAATTGCTAATATTAGTAGCATGCGTTATCAATTATGGAGTTTTATTATTACTATTAGTAGTAGTAGTAGTAGTAGTACTCAGGGGCAGCGATTTTTTTTTCATGACAGGGGGGACGATATGCGAGGGACGAGGGAGCATAGTGAACGAAGGGGGCGAGGTTTTGTTGTATCAAAAAATTACCTTCCTTAGCAAAACTATAGTGTAGTAATAGTAGTAGTAGTAGTAGTAGTAGTAGTAGAAGTAAATTTGATATCATTATAATCAATATCATCATCATCAACATCGATATTGATCATTATAAATAGTATTATTATGTTGCTGTTATCGTTATTATTATTATTATCATTATTATCAAGATTATTGGTAATTGCCGTGCATTATCATCATCTTAAAGTAGATATTGGTACGATAAAGGAGCATGAAAACGAGGAAAACGAGGGAAATCTTTTTCAAATTTGAAAGCTCGTTTGACATATTTAAATATGTTTGACATGTTTTCGGCTAGTGATCCCCATTGACTAAAGTCACGTATTATCCTGAATAGAATTCTCCTTCCTCGATGATTTTCTACATGATTCGCTGTATTTCACTTATTTCTACCTTCTTTGACGTCATGATTATTTTCTTTCCTCCCCCCCCCCCCCTCCCTTCATCTGTTTTCATTTTTATATTTTTCCCGCATGAGGCACGGTGGGTAACAAATATGATTAGAAAAGGGCATGCAAGGAAGAAATAACAATGCCTTTCACCTACGTCGTGCATGTTGGTGAAAGGCATTGTTATTTCTACAATTGCAGAAATGCAACGATAATTGCGTTATATTCAATGCTAAGATATCTATAGGCGTACACATTTTAAAGTGCTACAGATTTTGAAAAAAAGTTTTGAAAGCAATTTTCTCCGTCTTAACCCGTTGGCTACTGAATTCTCTCATTCCCATAGGCTTAACACAGGGACCCCCAGGTTCCAGTAAGCAATGGGTTAATCAGGAACTATTTGTTTATATCACACACACAAAGTGAAACAAAGACACATAGCAGTCGTATTTAGGCCTATACAGTATTGGGCGTGATATTACGTCGAATGTCAAATATGTATATCATTCAAATCATCGCAATATTTTCGAACAATATTTGGTCCTTTGTGTCTATGATAAGTGATCTAGAAAGATAGTTCTTTCATATTTTATAAACTTTCTCCATGTTTATTAAAAGGGTTGAAATGTAAAACGTAAAATGTAAGTTGATGTGAAATTCAAAACTTCATGTAAAATTGAAAATGTTATTTCAGATGTAAAATGGTCAGAAGTTTATATATGGTGAAAGGTATCTTCCTCCATAGATGTTAGTCCGTTGACCTCATAATTGAGAGAGAGAAAAAAAGGGAAATAGTGAGCGATTCATATTCGGAGAAGTCAAATGATACATAAATCATTCGAATGATGTAATGTGTTGATTTAACGAAAGGTGGCGGACAACATTGTTGTGCTAAAAATTCTGATCTAAACGTGTATTGGTCTCTTTCATGCAATGCACACGAATACAGAGTACACTGAACACCTGTATGTCAAGTGAGTCATCCATTAATACATTAAGAAGCTCAACTCTCGACATCATTATGTGGGAGCAAGCCGATTGGATCCTCATTATAAGCCCGTATATCCAGTTAATTGATGCATCTATCATGGTCGCATGCAATAGATTACCTGATAAGAATACGTTAATTATCAAATGCGCTATTTTACCGCTGGGCAGAGAAACAGCTCTTAGTTTCGAAACAAAATGGCGTCAATAGTGTCTCGCCTGCACACGATGGAGATAAAGCCTGCCTACTTGTAGATCTAGTATGGAGCTACCAAGTTTGTATGTGATAAGCATTTGTCCCCTTCTTCTTCTTATTATCATTATTATTAATTCTATCATCATTATCATTATTTATATTATTATGCGGGCAATAATAGTTATCATTGTTTTTGTTACTATTGTTGTTGTTGTCATTATTAGTACTATTATCATTATCATGACTACTACTTCTACTAGTACGTCTACCATTTCCATCATCATCATCAGCATCATGTAACCATCAAGCTCGTCACAGCCATGGAATCAAATGTATTATGACATAATTATGTAATATATTATATTTATGAAGCCACCCCAATATCTTTCCCTAAGTCCCTGAAATGATAAGTTATACATTTTAGTATAAATAGGTCGTTGTAAAGTCTTCTTCCTCCCCGGCAGCCCCCCCCCCCCCCCCCCAAAAAAAAATACCTTGCAAAACAAATGAAATAAGTACAAGTAACTAATTAATATACAATTGGTCTTTGATAATGGAAAGTTTGAAGTTCATATTTCATATCCATTGTCAATGAAGGCGACTAATTGCCGATGCCACATAGCATTAATCACAAAGTATATACTTGGTTATTCTTATAAGTGTAATAAATATTCTCTAACTTAGACAAATTATTAAAAGATACATAATACTCAATTATAATTGTGTACATCTGAAGAGAATCCAAAAACATGCCTTTTAAGTAATGAACATAAAACGTATTTTCATGGGCATGGACACTCAGTATTCTTAAAATAATTGGGGTCTTATAAAACTGCCCACTTTCTTTTAACCTCCTTATACGCCAACGCCAACGCCCATTATTAAACATTACACCTCACGCGGTCTTCGTGTGTTATGACGAGTATTTTGTATCATATGAATCATAAAAGATAGCACCGCCGTTTTGTGGGAATATTCTGATTGGTGAAATTATGATAATTGCTTCCTTCCTGCCAATATATTTCATCGCCGGTGTCCAGGCTAATTTCTCTCCATTTTCTCTCTTCATCTCTTCTTTAAACTCGGTCTTTACTGGACACACCACTCTCATTGGTGCGATGTAGTGATATTAACTGTACGCATACCACATACTGTACTTGACATATGTATGTATAGATAAAGAAATTTGAATACATCATAAAACTCAGCATTAGTGATATATTAATTAAAAATTAGAATGTGGCAATGATTTATATCATCAAAACGAATTGATTGTTTTTAAAACATCGGTTATACTTGTTATTGATATACATTATGTTTGCAAACATTGTTACATAAGTCTGCTTCTGACTATCTGATAACATACATTTACATAATACCTTTGCAGGAAAGATGATATAGTGTAGGAGTATTGACGGAAAGGGTAACCATGATCGGAGGTGAGATATAAGAGGAATTTAATGAGACATGAGAATGAAAGAGAGGAAGAGAGAGAGAGGAGAAAGAGGTAGTATCAACGGATACGGATAAAGAAACAAGAGACAAAGAACGTGTCGCCACAAGGAGTACAAGGCCTCTGCACCCCCCCCCCCCCCCCAGCTCCTGTAGCTCCTATACAGAAAGTACAATTGATGTTTGTTATTTCATTTTGGTCTCGAGGGTAGATAGAAGAGGGATTTAATGAGACATGACAATGAAAGGGGAAAAGAGAGAGAGAGAGAGAGAGAGGAAAAGAGAAAGGGAAGCGAGAGGCGAAGAGAGATGGGAGTGAGTGTGTGAGAGAGAGAGAGAGAGAGAGAGAGAAGTCGATGGATACAGAAAGTGTCACCACAAGGAATATATAGCCTCTGTCACTCCCCCCCCCCCCTATATGTAGCTCATTATTCTAGAAATACAATTGAGGTTTGTTATTTCATTTTGATCTCGCCCAACATTTTTCCTTGCCCGTAGCTCGCTCTCCTCCGTTCACAATTAAAATCCCTGTCTGATACTTCTGAGGAGGTTGATTGAGATAGACAGAATACAGACAGAGAGGAAATGAAATACATGTACAGGAAAAGTGATGGGAAAATGAGAAACAATATATTTGCTTTGTCTGTATCCCCATCTCATGTTCAAACATTCTCATCTTAAACCCATACCGTGAAAACGATATGTGATCGTATACCGTGCACTGAACCAACTGTCACATGAACATATTGAATTTAAATTTGCATAACGTTTAAATCAAGGTATAGTCACCGACGTGAAAGAGACAACAAATAAAGGTTATTCATAAACCTATCTACTGCAGAAGAAACGAGAATGCGAAGCGACTCAACTCATCTTACAGTTCACTGAAGCCGAAAGTCGCAATAATAATGATCAACACATTGCCTTAGTGATAGACGGCCATGACAGTTTGCTAGCCCGACATTCGTCTATATACATAACGCTCTCACGATACACTTCCTCCGTGATGATAATGCATTTCGCCAAAGAAACACAAGGAAATTCATAAATTCATGATTTTACCGCTTATTTGCAGTTCCAACAGTGCCATTTTTTTTCTTTTGAACAGAAGCAGATACGCCTTGAAGGTTTATTCATACCCTCGTGTATTTCAATTATTCAGTGCGGTATTTGTTTCGCTGTGGGAATTTACTGATTTCATGGCAACAGAAGGGTTCATTAGCATAAAAGTAGCTTACGAATATAACAACAAATACATTTTTATAATAGAATGATGTTTCAAGTCTCGAGCTTTCGTCAGTTATCCTGTTCAAGCTGACTTATTTCTGATCTGTTATTATTGTATATTGTTGTATGTTGGAAGCTTGTCGAATAAAAATCAATCAATCAACGTATCTTTCAACGCTCTTTTTCTTTTTTTCTTTTTTTTTGGGGGGGGGGGTTAACTTTGTAGTTTCTTTAACCTAAATTGTAAAGGTAATAACAAGAAAAAAGAAAAGAACAGGACTGTTTTCATAGTCAAAACGGTTGTTGTTGTTGCCGTTGTTTAAATCGCAGTTAAGATACTACTGCTATAACTACTACTACTACTACTACTACTACTTCTACTACTACTACTACTGCTATTACTTATTCTACTATTACAATGGTTATCTTGTTTTTTGCCAATTCTGCTGTACCTGTAATGTTGTTCAGTGACTCGTTTTTTTTTTTAAATACATCATCGGTGTCAAAGTTAATTGTGTGTGTGTTACGTGCTCGCTACAAACGTCTTTAAAAAAGAAAAATCATTTCGCAAATGACCATGGAACGTCACGAAATGATAAATCCTACGTAATGACCTAAAATCAACATAATTATCTATTCAAGCAACGGCCTTGCCTTCAAGCAATACAAAACTTGTGTTTATGTGCAAAATAAGGTGAACTTAGATTGCATCGCACGGTGAAGTGGTATTATGCAGACTAAATCAGATAAACATCGTATCAACGGTGATGCCTATTTTTGAACGAACAAATATAAACTGGTAATAACAATTTATTTGTTTTCATCTTTAGAAAGACACTGCAGAAAACATAAATAACCGATGATTCGTCATCGTATTTTGCCCTGAGATTTGAAGATATCACGTTTATAAATAATCCGGACTTCAGTGAAATAGCATGAGTTCAAAACAGTAATTGTGTCCATGTTTTTTTTTTTTTTTTGCTGCTGCTAGTGCTGGCTGCTTCCGTGGGTGACAACAATCACTTACGCAGTTGTAGTTCTTTGTTAATGTTCTCTTCAACTGTAAAAAGGCACATATTTCTAACATTTTATGTATGATACCCCCATCCTGACTAATGTAGGGCTCTAATTTTCCCATGAGATCTCGCTGACTGGGGTAGATGATTCTAGTTTACAATTTGTTTTACGTCAAATTTAAAGCTGGGGGGGGGGGGGGGGCTTTGTGCAGCTTAGTGATTTAAACCGATAAAGAAGGGATAATGATAAATGTCAAACGTAAACATTTTGAGTAGCTTTATTTTTTAATCCGACGCGGAAAAAACATGTGCGTTTTCCACGTTTGAATGTAGAATGTTTATATGTAGCTTTTCTATAGACCAAAGATATTCCTGGTTTTCTTTCATTTTGCATTGTGTGGACAGATGTACCATGGATGATTTTATCTTCTTCTTCGTTTTCAAGTTTTGTAAGAGAGTTCAACCTGGTCAATACAAATGACATATAAAGGTATATAATTATCATCTACACTGACATTAACCAAGATCGCAACTATCTTCGAGAAATCTACTCAAGTAAAATTTCAATACCCTCTCTTGTATGTCCCAAAGAAATAATGTTGGTATTACGTAATACATCATTGTCTTGTTCGCAAATATTTCAATAGGTGATGCAGAAGACTATTGAAAACGCCTTAGGTTGATTTTTAGAAAGGAGTTGCGATCGTTTTATAATATCTCAAACTTGTGAATATGAAATGATCATGTTTCTGCTACATCAGTAACCAAAGAACGAGATAAGTAGAAATATTTCTGCTACATCAGTAACCAAAGAATGAGATAGATAGAAATTATCATGTTTCTGCTACATCAGTAACCAAAGAACGAGATAAGTAGAAATGAAACGTAAGATGTAAAATTCATGATAATTACAAAAGTGGTATCAGACAGTGATGGCTTTTTGTTTGCTCGTTCTGGTTGTGTGTTTTTTCGCCCCCATATTAATTCCAACTGGTTTTTACGTACGAAACTGAAGAAAAAAAAAACAGGGAAAAGCGAACTGTTATGTTATTACAAATGAAAGAAAGAAGACTGCTTCATTTTTGTTCTACCTGAGATGAGATATTATTACGTATCAGATTATATTTATGCTGTACTATTATACACATAATACATGTTTGCGAGTGCTTTAGTGAATATGCACTGGACACAGTTTAAGTCACAGTAAGATAGCGAACGAGACTTGTCCAGTTCATTGGCCGTCTCTTTGTGACTAAATACCAAGTACAGTGCATAATATCACTAATGCACGAGCTACAAAAATGTATTATTTGAGTCATAAAGTGGGTCTACAATATGAGTTAAAAGTTGAGGAATTGACGGTTGTTATCAGCAGAATGCACTCAGTGCATAAGGTAAACATTGATGCTCGCACACATGATCCATTTCGACGCTTCTCATTGGCTACACTTTTGAACCCCTTTTGAAGGACCTACTATCATGACTATGAATCAAGCTCATAACATTTATTATATCCTGCATCAACAATTTGTTGGCTTTTGATTGGTTGAGAACATGTCACATGACCAGAAATATTTGACCTATTTTTAGAAAGTACTATATGAGAGTACTATTTTGGTTTACTATTTGGGAGTTGACAAAAAATGTGACAATTTTTTTTTAGAATTGAATCTATTTTTTTTTTTTTCAAATCTTAATTTAATGAAAACAAAATATTTTAAACTTTTTACATAATTTTTTTTTTTTTTTAAATAAAATTTTGATGCAGGATATAAAACAAATATATCATGCCTTCTATTCGAGGTACTGGTTAAACTATGGGCCTCGGTGACTCCAAAAGTACCATTTGCTTCGGGGCTGCACCCCTCAGCAAATAGTACTATTGGAGTCACCTCTTGCGCATAGTTTTAACCAGAACCTCTCAAGGCAGTGTATATTTGTATACTATTTCATTCTTATTACGCGGTATGTCCTTAGCTGATGCATGCAGGCGAAGCTACAATTACGATAATCAATATTTCATTGCTACATGTTAAGTCTCCTTTGGGAGGGAGATGTATACTTCACAGACCTGACACGGCATGCTAGCCAACCATAAAACCTAATGAAATACCATCGGTTACCATGGTAATAATAAACGGAATAGTCACCCAGAGACTCGTTTAGTTGCTACATCCAGGGATAAAGCGACCAGGAGGAGGAGAGAATAAAGCGAGTAAGGGAGAACGAGATAGAGGGGAAACGCGAGGGTGTGTGTGTGTGATGAGGAGTGTGCGTGTATGTGGGTGTTTGACCACACAAAAGAGTGAGAGAAGATTGACAAAGTATACAGCGAATCCATTTGCTGGCCTATCCCTATTTTGATTTTTTTTTAAACAGAGTTCGTGATAAACCTTTCTGGGTTTACAATAATGTTTGCCCCTCGACAAGATGTTCAAATGAATTGAACTACTCCCCCCCCCCCTTCATCGCTCTACACACCTACAAAAATACACAAATTGTGATGTCTATCTTTTACGAAGCCTGTTGCATTTCTTCTTACCATTTTCGGAAATCTATTCTCACTGTCAACACGGCTCGAATATCGTCTTTCATCACCAATGCTGAAATTGTGGGGGGAATGTATAGCCTGGTTACATGCTCTGACTATCAATATAACACGATCAACTTGATACAAAAGCCGGGTCAGTTACTAGCTTTTTTTTTTATTTCCTTCGTCTCCTATAAATAATGCAAAGGCCGTATTTCAGTTTCTCCTTGGAATCAGATGCAGTAAACGCCGTACGTTGATCTGAAAAGCGGTGGTTTAGGGGGAAAAGAAAGCCGTATCTGTATTATTGGTATTGCAATGAGAAACAATAATGGATCTTGCATGTGTATTCTTTTGCAAAATTGACACACCCGTAACAGGATGAACGTATCCTTCTTTTATCATTCCAATATGTATTTATAGTAAACTGACAATTATACCAGAAAATATATTCAAAAGATGCTTACAGTGCTTAAAGTCTCTAAATTGTTTTGTTTCTACATTAACTGAACTTTTTTTCATTTTTAGCTGAACTCAAATATTGTTGTATCGAAACATTTATTTCTTTTCAATGTAACTTCTATGTTTACCCTTTGAAAATTCGATCCCAAAATGATTGATATCGTAAAGGTCAATTATCAAATCCATCATTCTCTTTCTCTGTCTCTATCTCTGTCTCTATCTCTGTCTCTCTCTGTCTGTCTGTCTCTCTCTCTCTCTCTCTCCTTCTCTCTCACACATACACTCTTTTACTCATCCACTCTCTCTTTCCTTCCCTCTCTTTCTCTTCTTGTTTTCCTCTTTACTTACTCTAACTGGTTTCCCTCCTCCCTCTTCCTCGCCCATACATCATCCGACTTTCTGTCATCCGGGTCTCTCACTGCGCATCTCTCGATCTTATTTGTGATCCCTTATAATACTATGATGGTGTTAGCGCTTATTATGCGACGCCATGCTTTGAGCCGTGGATTTAATGCAATTTATGGAATTATTCAATAACCACAATATGGGTTCCCTCTAATTCTATAATCAATCATATCTATTTGATTATACTCTTCTGTATTCCCATTTGGCCGTCATGTTCGCGTAAGTTTGTCGGGGGTGGGTATCCTTGCTATATATCGTAGTATACAAGTTTATAGGTCAATGCATACAGCATCAGGGCCCCATCATAGTCTAAAGGGATTATTCAAAGAGAGCTTCATTGATTTCATGAATATTAAACAATAATAATGTTCACATTTAAAGGTCGATAAATTCAGAATTTTGTAGAAAATTTGTCAACATGTACCTCGTGATATAAAATGTCGTGCAAGTTAAATGAAAGTCGATAGTGATTTTTTTTTCTTTTTACTTTTCTCCTTTATTATTTTGCAATTTGTCAAATGTACCGACTCCAATACAACCGAAACGCTTGCGTGGTGCCTGAAGGCAAAAAAAAAAATCCTCATTTAATTATTAAAATCATGGAAATTGTTACCTTTATACCAAGTACATTACATCTGTTGGAATTTAAAAAATATGTCTGTACATTTTCAGCGGTGTACATGGAATAATTGTGAAACATAGCCAAAACTTGTCATTGACTCCAGGTTTTTTTGTTCGTTTGTTTTTTGGCGGGAGGGGTGTATCCTTCCTATTATTAATGATTATATAAATAAACATCATGATTAGATTACAAGATCATATTCAATACAAACTTAATACGCGTTTTACACTCTTTAAAAAAAGTTTTGCAGGTACATAATATTGTTATTAAAGG
This sequence comes from Strongylocentrotus purpuratus, assembly GCF_000002235.5. Lineage (NCBI taxonomy): Eukaryota > Metazoa > Echinodermata > Echinoidea > Camarodonta > Strongylocentrotidae > Strongylocentrotus > Strongylocentrotus purpuratus. The sequence continues at coordinate 7,402,697 of NW_022145609.1, forward strand.
TATAGACCAGTTTTGGAAACGCCCCCTCTCAAATAAGGAAATGGAAGCTCTTATTACCAATCATGATTGTGAAAGAATATATTTTGACTAATACGTGATGATACAAATTTTGCCGGGAAACCGCCTACTAATTGATATATTTGGTAAATTATCATATCGATCCGGCCTGGATAAATATCGCGAATGCACTTCAACATTGAACATTTGGGCATATATTTCTGTTTTTGCGAATTTAGTGCCATCTAAACCTCTGAAGGCAATATTAAAACAATATTGAAAGGATATTTTGCACCCAAAACCCTTGAACCGCAATTTTACCACTACCGGTCTTTATCTTTAAGGTTAAATGTATTTTAACTTCAAAGTACCTGCAATTTACTGATCCTCTCTTGATCATTACCATGCATCTGGTTCAGGTCAAGGTCATGATGACACTGTCATAATACATGGCCTATCATGATTCTCCTCTTGTTTTCACCATTGCACGATTCAAGTTGAAGTGATCAGATCTGATAGATCGGAAGTACTGATGTTTTTAGTTTATTGACCATGAATTATTGTTCAGACAGTGTACTGATAACTTGATGATGTCTTCGAGTTTTTGATGAATACTAATTTGTAATAGGCGAACGATTCGGAGGGAGTGAAATACAGGAGAAATATGGGAAGAGGTAATAGGAGAAAGTACATGGCAAGGGGTAAATTCTCTCCCCTCCCCTCGCCATACATTTTATTTCCCCAAAAGTAGAAACCAAAACACCGCCCCTCGAGCGACACCTGCACCCTGCACATCGTAATTTAAAGATTAAAAAACAGATATTTGAGGTGTCGTAGTCAAGTGGTTTTGAACACGTGATTGGAGATGCAAAGGTCGTGGGTTCAATGTCCTGTACGTCACTCATGTCCTGAAGCAAGACATTTCATTTACATTCCTTGTCTTCAACCAAGCATTAAATGAGTTCTTAGTAAGATGCGAACGTCATTGTGGTTTAACCGTATGGTTTGGTACAGCTAGCATTTCACATCCATTAAAACTGGCGCCCAGCTGGAATACTTCACAGAAAGTGCAGAATTTGCATAAAATAAAGCCGATTGTGTGCGCGCAAGACTTGATCCATCGATCGGGGTAAATACTGTATAAATCATTTGTAAACTGCTTAGATACATCCTGGATGGATTAAGTAGTACAGTGGATATAAATCCACAAAGTTATTACTACGTCATCGTCCTCATAATCATCATTGCTGTTAACAATATCATATTTTGTTCGTCATAATTGATATAAGTATTATCAGAATATATCATAATTATAAATTGTTATTATTATTTTGATTATCACTATCAATATCTGTGTTATCAGTATAATAATAATCATAATAAATAGATTATCATTATTACTATAACAATTTTCCTTTTTAATATCATCATTATTATCATCATCATCATCTCATCATCATCATCATCATCATCATTATCATCATGATCATCATCATCACAATCATCATCATCATCATCATTATTATTTCTCGCTTTCTTTTGATTCTACTGTAGGTATCCGGGTGGCGGTGAAGGGGGAGATCCGTACCCAATGGAGGGAGAGACATGCCTCTGCTGCCAGCGGGAAGAGGAGTTCGACTTACAGGGGAGGGGAACAACTGTTCCTTGAGAGGAAGACGGTCTGGGGAAACGGTAAGAAGATTGACTACGGGTGCTAAGAATCGGGGATGGGTACAGAAGCGTCGCTATAAGGGGTGTTGTGGTGTCAACCAATTACAATTTCTGCCTTCAAATTTAATCATATTTAAATGTTTGAATTTGGGGAGCGAATTCCCCTATTATTGAACTGGTGATCGGTTATATCATTTCGTACATTTTTGGCAAGCTTATGAGGAAAAAGGGTTAGACACTTAGACCCCCCTTGTTTTCTTTCCTTTAAAAAGTTCTTTGCAACGCCCCTGAGAAGAGGTAATCAAAGTGTTAGTGATGAAGTAGAGCAGGATAATGGCCTAAAGGAATAAGGAGATAGGTCGAAGACAGAAAAGGAGAGGGAGAGAGAGAGAGAGAGAGGTAACAGCAGTCAAAATGAACAAAGATGGGGAGTTAAATTGGTGTTAAACGATTAGGTAAACCAAGAGAAATGAACAGTGTAGCTTGCGACAAACAATGGATAAATGATACTATAGAGGAATGTTTTCAAAGCAATTTCAGCTGCGACAAACGAGCATGTCAGTTGTTTGAAATAATCGGAAGCTGGTAATCACAAGCTAACGATTTGCATTATACAAGGTCATACAACAAAAATTCATTAGAACAAATTAAATGTTGCTGTTAATGGTCATTGTGACATTTTGCTACACACATCGATACAATGTTTATTGTCCCATTTTGAGCTGCTACCACATATTTTTCATGCGCTTTTAAGCCAATATCATTTAATCATCTCAAGATGTATTGTACAGTGGAGGTGCCTGGAAATTCCTAACCAAAACTAAAAATTGACGCGTGCAGGTCTTCTTAATTAACTTAATAACTCGATAGCTTGAATAACGATGGTGTATAGTCCATTCCTCTTGTATCTCTATGCAATGGATAATTTAAAGTCATAGGTTCAGGAGTAATTGATGCCATTTCTACTCATAACCACACGCATAATTATATACAGCACGTTCCGAGTGCAACTCTTTTATTAACACTTGAATTATAGTTGTAGCGCGCAGGGTTTCGTTGCCATGGTCACAATTTGTAATTTGTATCGTGATTAGAATGATTGGCGATGGATACATGAGCATAAATTCAGCGTAAAGGAAAGCTGGAAGTATGCGTAATTAGATAAAATAGCATGATTATTTCACAATGAGCGTGCGGAAAACGGAGGTAGAAGAAGAAATTGTCATGGAAAGAATGCTGTGGACCAAATGCGTAGAGTAGCAAAATCCTCTCAATTTGTTGGTATTTTTGTAGGTGTGTACTTGCCTGTTCTCATGCAGTATGTTATGCTGAGATGCAAATAAAAGTCATGAAACGAGAACTGCTGATTTTAAGCACTTTTGTAAGCGCTGGCTAAAATGATCCAAAGATATTAAAACATGTCTGTCAAGTCTGTAACTTGTAAGCCTGATAAAAGAGAGAAAGAGAAACAGAGAGAGAGAGAGAGAGAGAGAGATTTAAGTGTGTTTGTTGTATACTGCCTTGATCATGCCTTGCTCATGCTCTGACGAAAGTACTGAGTGAGGCCATCACGGTATTGACGTAGGGTGGAACTATTTTGTATGCCAGGATGTTAACTAATCAGTAAAGCATACACAATATTTTGTTTGCATTGTCATGTAATTGTCGGAACGTTCTTTGTCGGAGTGATAGATACATTAGTAGTGATTGGAATATAGTCTGGCTAATACCTCAGTCACACTGCCAAACAGAGTCCACACCTTCCCCAAACTCCTCAATCTAGTTAAATATATAGTGTCCCTAGTGGCGTCGTGCGGGGGGTGCAAAATGTTCAAGTCAATAGTGATTCGTATGTCTTCAGCAAGAAAGTCACTGTTTGTTGTCCTTATTTGCGTAGATGTTCAGAACACTGGTTGTTCATTTTCACTATGTCTGTTTTCTAATAATTTCAAATTGTTATTATTTTGTTTTATATATCATTATTATTTGCAAAATAGTGTAGTTCAATTGGTTATATTATAGATTGCCCCCTTCAAATACACTGGTGGTCTATGCTGGAATATAGCGGGGGCAACATCATTTGTAATCATCATTCATGGATAGAAACCCGTAGAGATGCATCTGTATGTATCTTGCGACAAATTACATTATGCAAAATGAGGAGATCTGTTCATCTAAAGGTTGATCACCCAGCATTGCTTATAAAGGAGGGATAATACAAGCAATTGAGATCATTCATCTTCCGTGATTGATGAGATTATATCTGAATGTTGTCCCTGGCACAGGCAGGCTTAGAATAGTGATGGATTCTTACATTCACCTTTAAGGCTCCTTCCAGATGATTGTGACGCTGCAAAGCCACTGCTTTTTAATTGATGAAAAGTGTAATACACTTCACATCACATTAACCTGCTGTTAACACAGAGCTCAGTGAATACGCGGAATCCCTTAGTTATGCGCAGGTGCCATTCATTCCACACGCACAAAAACCGCGGCGCCATTTTAGCCGCCGTTTACCACGCCATGTCTGAACGTAACAGCGCCATCCAAGATGATCATGTCGAAGCATGATTATGAAGGTCAAATATTTTGTGAAATTGGCGAGGAGTAGAAAAGCGAACTGAATCGCTGAAGTCATCGGGTTTCTCCTCCCGATGTAATTAATTGAATGTGCATGTGGGTCACTACACCGGGGTTTCCCCTATTTTATACTCAAATTCGACAATACAGTGGGTTCTTAACGTGCAAAGGTGGCGACTCTCCTCTAAAGCGGGGTATTTAACATTCATTCATAGAGACTTTATAATTATAATCTGATATGCGCTACACAAGAACCGAATATTATCATTATTTTATTCGAGGGACGGGTTGTTTTCCAATGCAACCCAGCCTCATAATCCGCCTTAATCACAGAGGGGAGGGGCATACTAAACACAAAACTCAGGCTTCAGTCATCCGCCTGGGGTAGATTCTTCGATGAGAATTGATGTTAATACTAGATATTAAAATGATAGGGATGGAGGGTCATCAATCTTCAAAACATTCATAATCAACTTTTTTTAAATCCCCTTTTTGCTCGCTTTAGTTCAAACCAACTAGTAACAGTGTAGACTTCGCCTCTGTTGATTTAACCTGACGGTTGTCCAACAGGATTTAAAAATCTTTTAGAAAATATGTTGCCAATATTTATTACCAATAATTATCCCGTGAAACTCATATTGCCATCCAGCGATAACAAAACGACTTGCCTGTCACTATATTGACAGATTTCGGTTTTACGTAAATCGCTTTTTTTGTGTGCTAAAGGCTCACCTCCTTAGCCATTATGATGGTGGTATTTGGAAGCATCAATCTGGTATGAAGTCAAGGGCGTACAAATGAAATCACGTTAGTTTGATCAATGTTTGATTGAGGTCATTGAAAGAGCAGCCTTACTTACCATCTGCCGAGTCTGCCTAGTAAGTCAATAATAGTAGAAGGCTCGATGATGATGATTTATATTTCAAGCAGACATTGTATAAATCACCTGTTTGGGTGTTTTTTACATGTTTTTTTTTTTAATTTTATTCTCTTTTTTTGTTGGTATATAGTTTGTTCGACTACGTAGGTAAATGAATTCAAATATGGCATATTCTAAACAAACAAGTTCAGATCCGTCTTATAGATTTGTTTGGTGCTCTTATTTTGGTTGAAATTATGAGAATGTGGCTGTGGTTGAATGTGAAAAAAGACTCCAGTCACTTTAATCGGAAAACGACTTCCTTCATTTAGTTTAATCATAATCAATACGTGGTATTTGTTGGATTGTACGGGTAAAATGAAGGAAATAGAACAAACATTTCAATTATTACACGAATGTGTGTTTACTCGTCACGAATTTGCTTAACTGGACTGCGTTTCTGCAATTAGAGGGAGAGAACAACGTCTACCATTTTGAACGAAAAAAATTAATAGGCCTAAATGTTGTTTCATTTATTGAATGCGTTCTGTTTCATGCGTGAATGAAAATAATGTATGTTTCTATTAAAACTGTATAATTTTGAAGATGAGATAATTGCGATTTGGGATACATAAAAGATGTAGATTTCATTAAATGAAAATTTAAAATGTAATTAAATGCTTTTGAGTTTAATGGAAACTATGAAATGCTTATCGTCCCTAGAGCTTTATCTTGTATGTAAGAATTAAATCAACATTTGAATGAAAATTTCCATTTAATGTTTCATTTTCAGAACCGGAAGACAAGTCGGAGATTCCACTCCTGACAGCTGGCAGTTATTCCTTTCCGTTTCAATTCAAGCTCCCGACCAAACTCGGTCTGCCGTGCTCGTTCGAGTGCGGGAACCTTGCCTATTCCCGCTATCTGGTCCACGCTAACATGGATATATCATGGGCGGTGGACCCGGTGGCTGAGCGCTACTTCTCCTTCATAGGCTCGGAGATTGACTGCAACCTGCCCAAATACCAGGTAAGCTTATGCTACGGTCACAAAGGTTCGTACGAACGATAATTTTGTACGAATCTCCCTGTTTTCCATTGTCTTCCCGATTTCCATTGTCTGAAAATCGTCCGTACGGCGTTCGTAGCACTTCGTAATGACATTTGTGAGCTAGGCTTTAAGTTCATAAACACAGATGCCCATAAAGTTGGAATGATTTAATCTTAAGTATTTTCAAAAACGATTTGAGACAGTATGGTTTATTCTTGAGAGATAACGTTTATATCTTCTCTGAACTGCATGTATTGATCAAGCTCCATCACTCTTTCAACTTTTCAAAAAAGATCTGAGAAGATATCAACTATATATTTCTCAAGAATAAAACATATTGTCACAATCATTTCATGAAAAGAGGTAAGACAAAATAATTCCAACTTTATAGGCAACAGTTTATTACTGCACTAGCAGCTTTTTACCCTCTTGTCAGAGCATTTTTAACACAATTATAAAGACTTTCGAGAAATCTGCTCAAGGGCATTAGCTTTATAACCTAATAGATGCGAAAGTTAATGTGGTTAGATGAGCAAGTGTGCGCTTAAATGTCGCCTTGCTGGAATGCTCCCCAGGGAGTGGAGAAATATGCATATATTGTGTGCGGGTAAGCCTGAATCCGACGACCATAAAGCGCTTAGAGACATCATCGATGTATTAAGTGCAATATAAAAGCGGAATATTATTATTATTGTTACAAAAAATTAATGTTCGTACATTTCAATAGGTGTTGCACTAAGCATTGATATTATATTGGATTGATTTTTCGTAAGTTTCTCGATCATGTTTACAGAGAATTTTCTAGTTTTAGAGTACCCTGGTTTCAAAATCCTGGTTTGATGTGCCCTTGTATTAGTATTCTGCGTATCGGTATACTGTGAAGCCAAATTATATTTTTGATGATTATATGGATCTCAATCGGCGATGAGATGGGGATGCCAATATTATAGACAATGTCATAGAGAGCGTCCTTGAAACATAATTACTTGTTTATTGACAACGATCAAGTAACAGGGGATAATGAAAATTATAATAACAACGACAAAGTAACGTACTACTCTGGATGTATATAATTATCGGCTGATAATCTCCGATGTTTTAAGCGCTCTACAGAAATACTACCATCGTTATAAAATGATACCAATTTAGACGTCGAGTAATTTTCCAAAATGAATCACAACGCATTTGATTCTAACATTGAGTGTATTGTTATGTCCTTATTCCGAAGCAAAAAAATAAATACGTCGGAGAACTCTAAATCGATAATGAAGTGAACAGGAATTTCAAAATTCTCGACGGCGGAAAACGAACATGCCATTGCGCAAAATGATATGAAACCCGGTATAACGAGAAACAGCAAGGCAAGCATGGTCAATGTAATTAGTATTCATAGAATCAAGAGTCATGAAAATGCAGCGCGATGTTACGCTCTCTAATATGATGACATGAGGAGATACAAATAACGAATGTAATTATGTTTCATAAAGCCATTAAGAGCTCGTTCACACTACCATTTTCTTTTCGGACACACTTTCACACTGTACTCGCACACCGTCGCTTGGTTTTATGATGATTAATAGGAAGCCAATTATTATGACGATTGACCATGTACACAATCAGAAATAGCCGTATTTGCAAATTAACTCGTCCCGTAATATCGAGTAAAATTAATTAAATATCGAAATAAAAGCTAATAAAAACTAAACTTAGTGCAGAATACGCAAAAAAACATTTGCATATTATACGAACAAGACGCGTGTCTTTTTTAAAATCTTCCAATTTGAAAGGATTCCATATTCAGCTTACCATTTGTATACTTTATGTTTCCAGACATCTTAGATTTTCTGTAGGTCAATTCCCGTGCTTTTCAATTTATTTATCCAGCCTAATCCAGGTAACGTATCATGAAAAGCTATAGGTGTACGCCCATAGATATGAAACTTGCATGTTTCAATGTATTTTGGTGTCGTTATCTGAATTTGGATAGGGCTAATTAATACGAAATACCGTCCCTAAGGGCTATAAGGAACTAATTTTCTCGATGAATTATAGGCGGTGTCTCATAACAAATATTTCCAGTTTTGCGCGTCACGTGATCTAACGTAGATGTGAAAAAAGTAATGACATGAAAGACATAATCATGAAACTCTGTTCCAGTGTAGCAACAGAAAAAGATTTAAATTATGAAATCAAAAGCAATTTTCTGTTTTGGCAAGAAAAATCGGTCAGCAGTAAAATAGGGATCGTTTAACAATGTTAAATCTGAGATGCACGGCCCTACTTGTTATCAGTGTCTGTGATATGGTGTTATATTGAAGCCCTACAAATTTGCGCTTCAAAAGGATCAAGAAGCGCCTCAAATAGTAAAAACCTTTGAGTGACCGGTTTTACCATACTCGTTTTCCCCCAAAAGACTGTAGTGTTATGAAAACTGTTTGGCAAACGCAAAATTTGATTTCGATTTTCAATCATAAATATCTCGATAATCAGACAGGCGATCGGCTTGTAAAGGTCATGGGGTTCTGACTGACCTAAAGGTTTATAATTATCATTGCAGCATGAACTAAATCAAGGATTTGTTTTAAAGGATCTAAGACTTTTTATCGGATCCCTTTAAGTCAGGGCAAAACGCGAGCAATTTTTTTGTAGGTCTTCACAGTGACAATATCATTGTCCTAATGTCTGTATTTACCTCGATTTGTTGTCCTCGTGTGGGAAATGTGAAAACCCCCCCGCCAACTCCACCGATAAAACTTGTCGCCATAGGGTACGTCTACACTGGGGATTATTATCCCCGCTTTTCGATCACACACACGCACAACGCACACGCGCGCGCACACGCACACAAAATCAAACACACTCACAATTCGCTGACAAACATATCTGTCTTTAGTAGGAAACCATCCAAATCAAAGATAGTCTGTATAACCATTCGTAGTAGGTCCATGGTATAACCCTATTTGCCTATTCGCCCCCTGTCTTGTACTATTGATATGTAAATTTCCTAATGGAAATGATGAAAGATATATTATGAACACAGATGATAAAATCAGTTATGTTTAAGCTTTAATGAAAAATCCATTAACGTTCTTTTTATTATAGATCCGCAGAAGATAACATTGGTCAACGATTCCAATCAGAAGGAAAGAGAGAGAGAGAAGGGGGTAGAGATAGAGAGACGGAAAGAGAGCGGGAGGATGGGAGCGAGAGATGGTGCAGAAAAAAAATCGTGTGAAACAGACGATACACCTGGAGAATGTAACGAGATGGATGGGAGCATCGACGTTCATGTCTTTGTTTATTCATTCATGTTTTCAGAATAAAGTGTCAAAATAAGCATTATATTCCATTCAACAAATCGATCGTTATGGTTGTCTCCCTTCTATACAGAAAACTGTACATGCATCGGATCGGAAAACGTTGCTTCACTGCTGTTGCCGATCCAGCGGGCCTATAGCTTTAAAGGCAGAGATGCAACGGAACGCATACTGTGCTGGGGAATATGTGAATATCAAAACAAGACTGGAGAACAACTCGGACAAGGTCATGAGGCTAGGGGTCAAATTTTTACAGGTAATTCTTTTTTTTAACTTTCTCAACTGAATGCTAATTATTTTTTAAATACGGATACGTATATGTTGCGTTCTCATCTCAGTTCTGATCATAAATAAGGGTAAAACATGTTGCTCATTTAAATGAATTATCAATATGATAATATGATATGTAAATCAACAAGGTATTGTCACACCGTGCGACGCATAAGCTACATTTTAATTTTATTGTCTTCTTTGTTGTCTGGAAAATTATAAATTCTTTTCGAAAGCATCGTAGTTAGTTTGAAAATAACACTACCACTGCTTAATGTTCAATCGATAGTGAAAAATTAAATGGTAATAGTGAATATGTATAATGCGCTATGCCTGTCAAAATTTACACTCCCGGATCAATCAACTTAGTGAGAAAACTGAGTGGGAAAATGAGTGAGAAAATCAGGTCCCAATAGAAGCATTATATGCATTATCATTATTCCTTCATGCATGTATGCAAGTGTGAAGTTAATGCATACTGCAACCACATATAACAAGTTATATATTGTCAGGAAATCTTCTGTGGTAGAATATAGATAATTTTATGTTTGATATCTCTGAAACTCACGATTTATTTTTACTTATATCGTGTTCAAAATTGATCATTTAAAGCTATTCGAGTGTATAATTTTTCCATCCCAAAGGATTTCCGATAAGAAACTCAAAATGTTAAGTACCTTTTCGAAAGCAAATCGGAGATGAAAGATGATCGCTCATCTATACAATGTATTCATGATTCGATGCGGTGGTGTAGCTATATGGGGCAAGAGGGCAGGTGCCCCCCCCCCTAATTGAGTTACTAAAAAATGAACACGAGGTGAGCAAAGAGATAAATGGAAGGAGGAAAGAGAGAAAGGGAAGAAAGAAGGGGGAAAAGACGAGAAAAGAAGACATTTGGATGAGCTTATGAATCCTCCTCCTACTCTTGCAAATGCTCATTTCATTTCCCAAGGATGAACGATGCCCCCCCCCCCCCCCCCCCACTTCATTCCTGTTTCCCCTCAATGTGTAGACCTACCTCTCGACTCTGGTGCCATGACACTTGAATTAATTAGAATGATTCTTTACCAGTTTCTTATGAATGTGTCTTGACTAGCCTTTGCTATTTGTTGTCTCCATTTACCACATGTATGGGTAATATCCTGAAATGGAATGACTTTCAAGCTTATCTGTATGACGTGGTTTTAGGGACAGCTGCTTTTCAATTGCATTTATTTATTCATTTAATATTTATGATTTATTTTCTTTTGTGACGTAATGTGTCACCTTGTTCTTTGTGGCAGAATGTCACCTTCATAGCAGAACTTCCAAAGCGGATGACCAAGGCGGGTTCTTATGAGATACTAAGCTACAGTAGTCCCTGTGTGCAGCCAGACCAAGAATACTGTCTTCGTACTGCAAGGATGTTACAGATCCCTATAGTACCTTCATCAGTTGAAACAAGGCATATTGTTTTGCAATACAGTATAGAAGTAAGTCTTAAAGAATATCAACCACACACAAAATGTGAGTAGTTCCATGTCCCAATACTTTGTTTAAAACATGCGCTTCAAATAATAATTCTATGGAGAGATTTTGAAAGTTTAAATACACTCTCAATTTATTTAATAGCCATAAAAGTAATTTGTGAGTAGACTTCTCGACGCACCCGTACGTGCTGACGTTATGATAGGGCCGCTATTATGATAGGGTTTTATGATATCATTTGTTTCTTCATACTCCTTATACGTTAGCCATAGAAATTTGGGTAAAATATTTTTTAGGTTGAATTTGTAAACATTTTAGCTGTACACAAAATTAATCATCCATTATAGGTAATGGGCATGATTTGTACAATTCCTTGTAAAATTTGATGAAATCAATAATAACTTGTGAACTTCCATGTTCCTTTTATTTCTATGAGGAGGAAATTCAGAGTAGAAATGTCACGTGAACTAAAGGATAGCTCTTGAATGGCTTCATGTTACAAACGAACTGATAATGATATAAAACTTTGAACTGAAATCTGAGGTCACATATATTATGTATAGTTTATTATACCTATACCTCAGTATAGTGTTTGTCATTGTATGTCATTTTTGTTATGAGCAATTTGTTATGATTTTTATGATTTCAAAACCATGAAAACCTTAAAGTACCCAGTTATTATTCTCATGTGCTACATGTCTAACTTTTCAAAATTGTTCTTGCTTTCTTTCACAAAGCAATCGCATGACTAGCATACTAATCAACCTTACCTTCAAATGTTTGACAAAATTATTTGGAATAAATAAATAATGCGGAAACCATGACAACGCAATGCATTTATGAGATGGTGCGTCATACACACTCATGTCATGTGAATCCAAATCCACTGTCTTATGTGCAGCTGATCATGAATTATACATTCATACTATCCCTCATGAAGAGAGTTAAGGAACAAAATACTCTAAAAGAAGATCTTGATTTGAACTGCCGGTGTACGCCCTTGAAATTATTTAGCCTCAAGGCATTATTCTATATTTCTTTTTCGAAGTCTTCAGCATTGAATTTAAAACGTGTACTGAAAGTTATTGTTAATAAGCCTGCATGTATCTACTTTTTCGAGTAGTAGTGTACAGGTAGGATGAAGAGCCAACGTATGTAAGCCCTACGTGGAGCAGCTTACTTCTTGTGGTTCTTGTTTCTGTTATTATTGTTGTTACTGTTTTATTTTTCCATAGTAGATGCGGACAAGGAAATCGTACTCTATATCAAATAATATTAAAAAAAACCTTCTCTCACTATTGATATGGTTATTTTTTTTTTACTCTCATATTTCCAATCATTTTAGATTGCTCTTATAGTGGATGAGAAGCCCGAACTAAATATCTCCTTTCCGGTCACCATTGGCAACGTACCTTTCAAAGATTCAAGGGGGAAGTCCCGGGATCTCAGCTACGGTATTTTATAACATTCTTGTGATTGTTTCAAATTATTTTATTTTATCTCACGGAAATGTGTTCCAACCCTGCACTTCCGACTCGATCTCAAAATTCATAAAACAAATCATCCAGAAAATGGATTGGAAGTGTGAAACTTTGAGGTGGTTACAGTGTCAGACCCGGGATTTTTTTTTACGCGGGAATGGCAGGTAACCCTTGTTTCCCCTGACCGCTATTGTACCATCACAACGACCATTAATTTTGTCTGTCCGTTTCGATTGTGCATTTGCACCTGTATTGATAAAATTGTACTCTTTTGATCAATCATTTGAACTTGAATTTATTTGGCTTTTGTAGTTCCTGTATATTTAATGATAGCATAAAACTGTTTTGTTGTTGTTGCAACAAATTGATTTCATTTGCTCAATCTCTCTCTTGGAAACGAATATGCCAACAGGCCTTTTCGGAATGTAACTTTGTTGTTGAAATAGCTTTCATGTTATGTACGTTTCTGCAATACCTTTAGTATATTTCTATTCCATTCATTCTCGCTTATTTTATTTTAGTGTTGACGAAACATTAAGTCACAACCTAACTGGTTGTTATAATAGAGCACAATTTTTTTCTTAAATACTGATAAATCTAGTACGCGTTTTTAAGAATTTTAAAAATAAAACTTATATAAAGATAATTATAAGAAGAGGATGAAAAGGTTTATAGAGGCAATCATAATATTCTCGCATACTTTAGGGGAAGCTTTTCTATTCATTCCATTGGTTAACATTGGTGTATATAATTTTTACCCGTTCAAATTAAAAATCAGTCGGACTTATTTTGGCGAACAAAGAATGTATGCCATTAAATATTTAGTTAGAGAATATGAATATGACCTTACAAAAGGTCTTGAACAGGATATAATTCGATATTCCAAATGAAGGGGATGCAATGCAGAAATACAATAATTGTAGGCCTAATCTAATTCTTTATTTGTTTAACTGTATCCATTTATCAACAGGGCATGGATGTAATCAATCATGCGGCGCCAATTCTGGAGTCGTCCATTATCGGGACAAGGAAAGAATCGTACAGCTCAAGCATTTTACCCCTCTCTACCTCACTGTCTCGGCGGTCCGCGACTCGACTGCTTCCTTCTTAGAACCTCGCCCCATCCTGCAGTCGCACAATGGTACTCCACGTAACGGTGCTGTGTCGAACAACGGCAATGGCGCCCTCTCAAATGGCTCAACAAGAAAGGAGCATCCCATGGTGGCGCAGATGTCGAGTACGGATTTATCTAACGGATATTCATTTGACCGAACTGAAAGTAATGATGATTTTGATGCGTCAGTTCTTGCGAGCAAGTCGAGCGGGAGCGTCACCAAGTACAGTATGCGTACCACGAGAGGATCAGGGGTGTTGAGCAGAAAGCCTTCCAAGGAGGAGAGTTATGATGAACCAGGACAGTTTGGAATGTCCCATATGAACCAGAATGAAAACATGTTCACCATTTCTGGCCATGCTGTAGAAATCAACACGATAGGTCTATCTCATATGGAAACGCCTCAGGTTGATCTGAAAGACGGACAGTTTCAGTTTGAGATTGGTGACGATGGTCAGGTTTATGAATGTCATTATGTCTGACATCACTGAAGACACTTTTATGTGACACATTCTTTTCGCTAAATCAACGACAGTATAACTCCGTCGTTTGAGGTGACTGTTATGATTCAACAAGGATGGCTGTATTCGATTTAGCCCATTACATGGAAAGAGATCGAGACATTGTACTTGATGAGCATGATTGCAAATTTACCTATGTCTACGTGCTTTAGAATTATTTAAACATATTATCAACATGCTGGTCGAGTGGATGATTTGTTAATTTGATGAACAGCTTCCGAAAGTAATGGGAAAAATATGGATTACATTATGAATATCACGGTAACATGTACGTGATGGATATATACTGTCTTGAGGAAGCAAGGGTGGAAGTATAACGATAATGCTGCCTGGTGGAAAAGGCCAGAAGGGGGAGGGGCGGTTGAAGTTGTTTATTAGCCATTGGTGTAGTAAAACGGAATGATCAAGATATATCTGGTGACTGCATGTAGGAATTCGAGTGTCTGGTAGGTTCACTATAGATGACTTGGACTGTTGGACAAGACAGCCACTGATCAAGAACTGCAGGTGATTTGCATGATGCTCCTGCCGCGATCACCAAACGGCAGAAACTTACATAGAAAGTACTGTATGTCTATATATTTTATTTACAGGTTGGAAAGTCTAAATGAATACCTTGAAAGTACAGAAACTCAGTAATGAAGACTATAGGTCTGGAGACGTGCCTTGACAGAAGGAGAATCAGGAGTGACTGCAGCTCACAACTAAATTATTCATACCCTTACCAAGTTTTGTCAAAATTTAAGTATGTGGAAAATTGAGTTGTCCTCAATCATGTTTCCTGAGAATGTGACATATCGAAGCTTACATCTAAAAGTATTTAACAAAGGCCCTAGTTCAACCAGTCCACATATCATTCTTGAGTTTCGGAAACACATCATTTTTTTTACAAGGGGTATGAATATTGGAGTTGTTATATTGCGTATATGTGCATATAGTGCCTTTGATAATTAAGCTTGTGTATATACATGTATAGCCAACGCAATATATCCATGTAAACTAGAATTCCTGGGATATATCATGCGCACTTTATATTTTATTTCACACTGAACAGTACAAGTTTATTTTCATAACAGACAGTCTGCATTCACTGCCCTATGTAATTAAGGTCTCTATTTTTATTCCATTGTTTTATGCTACAGTCTATGAAGATGACAAGATTTTGTTGGCATATGTATCAAGATGACTGTATGAGATACATGACGTATGCCATGTTATTTCTCTTACGAAAATTGCAATAACTTTGATCATGATATCATTATGTATGTATCAGTTGTACATTATACGCCTCATTTTCTGCAATATGTACTCCATCAAATGATAACCAAAAGAGGGTATTGGTTGTATAGTATTTTATTTTCTATGAGATGTATTAACACAATCTTAACTGTTTATGCAGTACTCTGAGAATTCAGCGAACTGGATAGATGTTCATGGACCAATGGTAGTAGTTGAAATATGAGCTGCAATTTATATAGCGCCTTTTCCACTTGATACAAAGCGCTCCGAGGCGCCATTCATGGATCAATGTTAGATTCAAAATGTATAAAAGTGACCAAACAATGATAGTGTATGCTCAGTGAATGCATATAGTTTCAGAAATGACATTTAAATGGAAAACGATCGATGGACTTTACCAGTGTCAGTTCCATCAGGGACGTAATACTTGATCAGTTCAATTTTATATTTCTTTTTAAAACAAAACAGAGAAGGGCAACTCTTTATATAAGACTCAAGACCATTCCACAACTTTGGATCATTAAATGTGATTGTGGTACAAGAAAATTCATACTTCATCATTCAGGGGTGCGAATGTGACTTGACTGTCTGGTAGAGTATGGAACAAACGAACGATTGTTATGAAAACAATTATCTAAATTAAACTTAGCAAATTGTGTAAGCACAAAAACATAAAATTGGCTATTTGTAATTCGTGTATATCCTGACCTTTTAAATGACCAGGTTTCAACAAGATTACGTCATTACAATATTCACACATTTCAAAAGGTGACGTACGAGGCCATTGAAATTGGCTTGGGTTGATCTTTCGAAATAATTTCGATCGTGTTGTGTGAAAACCATGAAGAAATTTGACACTATGACTGGCATGCCTGCAACACCATTTTGCCCTCAACAAATGCTGTAAATTCCTAAGCATCCTAGCTTTCCTCATCATTTAGCCATTATTTTGTCTCTTCTCTCTCTCTCTCTCTCTCTCTCTCTGTTTTCTCAATCGTAAGCTATATACTCTCCCTCGAATATTTCTCTATCCTCCCTCTCTATTCCTCCCTCCCTTTTTCTCTCTATTTACAGGAAAAATAACTAACCCTTTCCCAAGGAAAGATCGAGATTAGGGAAGGAGCGATTTGAAGTAGAGAGAAAATGCGTGTTCATGTGTGGGCCTGCTTATTATCCCTGTGGTTTTGAATCCTATATGCACCCGTTTCTTATAATTCTACCAAAATGTGCACTTAGTTTTTTTAGCCAATGGCGCCCATATAAAAGGCAGATACTAAAAGTTGTGTAGCAGAAAAATGATTTGTATTATTACAGTAGGACAGAATTATTGTTGACTTATGGATGAATTATTTTTGTCGCATTCCTTACGATGTTTGCTTACTATGGAGAAGATATTTTTATATGTAAAATAAAAAAGCACTTGGGTGTTCTTTTTCTTCTTAAAAATGTATTATTAATTGCACATGACTGTTGATTAAATATAAGTTTTCTCATCTCTTTCTCTCTTTCTTTCTCTCTCTCTTATATGCTTTACATAGTTTGTAAATGGACTACCAAGTCCTGAATTAAATTTTCATACAGAATAAACAAACCTTGTTAATTATCACTATGAACATGACGGACAAAGAAAGCGGACAAAATATACAGTTCCTCATTCTACCCTCAACAATTGCTATGGTAGACAAAGGAACATCCCTTCACTGCTATTATGTAAAAAATCTGTAGAACAGGTGAATATGCATGTGACACCTGTTCTACAGATTTTTACATAATAGCAGTGAAGGGATGTTCCTTTGTCTACCATAGCAATTGTTGAGGGTAGAATGAGGAACTATATATGTGAAGCTGTAATGTGAAGCTAAATGTTTATAACTACACTTTCTTAAACATACCATAGTTGAGCCCGCCAAGTATAAAAAGTGACACAATTATCATGATTCACTACTTTTAATGTTTTTTAATAAATGATGAAGGTTTTGCACGTTATTTATTTTGACACACAAGGTAAATATTCAATGTACATGTATGAGAGAGCACATTGATAACATTTATATGAATAAAATATAGTCTTATTCCTGTGAAGGTGTGTAATCAGAATCTAATTTTTTCTATCGTGTGGGTGTTTGGACCTACTCCCAGTACATGTATAGGCCATTTTTGTAATGCAACCAAATTTAAAGCATTTACATCTTTGTGAAGTGCCTCAATACGAATTATTTCATTTATCCGTTATTGATGATTGTATTTCAATAGTCAAAATGCAATCTGCATATATTATGGGTTGTTACGTAGGGCAAGGTATAATGTTTGACCGACCAAGCAACAACAAATGTAAACAAGTCTCATTCCGACTGTTGAGATACAGTTATTTGTAAGAGGTGAATGAAATAATTTGTATTGAGGTACTTTACAAATTACAAAGACGTATGCATTTAATTGGGTTACTTTATGAAAATGGCCGATGGCAAATAGCAATAGTTTGCTGCTGCAGATGTCTTTCAGAGGTTGCCTCTATCGCTCTCTACATTGCATCATATACCATCACATGGACTAGCCAATCATGCTGGCAGCAGCCATTAGATTCACACGGTAATGTTTGTTACAACCAGGGCCATGTTTCATAAAACTTGTTATCAATAACAAGTTCCAACAGCTGTTATAAGCTACTGAAATTGTGGCATCTGATTGGCCGAGAGCAAATTTGTCATTTGTTATTGATAATAATTTTTATGAAACAGGCCCCAGGAGCCATATTCTTGAAGCTATCATCAGTCTAAGTTCATGGACATCCCACTTAAATTATTGCTAATTACATTGTTGCCCATATGGTTGGCATGAATTTTCTTACCTATTTCCATATAATGATTACAACAACATGGTTTATTCTTGATACATAAAGTTTATGTCTTGTCAGCACTTTTCTGACCAATCTAGAGAGTCATAGAGGTTGATATATAACGTTCTGAGATATGCACAACTTCCAAAACGGTGTTTTCCTTGAAATTCACTGTTTTAGAATTATGACTGAAGATACAAAAAGAAAACATTGTATCGTAAATTGAAAGCAATCTCACTGATTATCGGGTAAACTTTAAGACATCGGATGGAAAAAAATTAAGCTTCACAAAAATCACAAGGTGCCTTTAAACCTGGCCCATTTTCTCCATCTTTTCTTGTAATGAGAGCCGGGCTATGCAAGTGGAATACTGGAACTGTCAAAATCCAACAATCTGGAGTTCTTTCTAGAGCTCACCAACTTCGGTGAAATGTAGTATCTTTCAGTCACCATGCGAGGGCAGCAGACTATATAACTTTGTACAGTTCAGTCAGTCTCCTTAGACTCATGAATAAACTTATATATACATGTAGGAATAAGATCAGAGATGGAATTTTCTCCTGCTTGAATCCATTTCGTGCCTCTGCATAAAAATGAGAAAATCAAAAGAAGAAAATCACATAAATGCTGGACATAAAAATAACAAAATAAGCTTCATAAAATGGGGTGTATGAGGAATTTTCATTCACACCTTACCGTTAGTTCAGGTATTTAATGAAAATAGAAACAAAATCAGTCATACATTTTGACATACATTAGGGCTCATCATCATGAAAAGAAAAATTAATTTTGTAGAAAGTAATTGCATGAAATTATCTGAATGTAACTGTTTCTGTCATGTTGTCATTTCTTGCTATCTACACTACCCCTAAATGCCCGGATGTTACTTTCATGCCCCCAATTTAAATGCACTCAGAGATAGCCCGGTGACTTGGTCGCTTCCGGGCTATTTCATGAAGCTGTACAGAGCAGATCCGGTCTCGGGTCATAGCATGCCTCGACCCGTAGTCGAGTCACACAGCTAGCTATCTATATACGCATTGCAATAGTTGGATGGTGCTCCCTTTCACTCGTCTGAAGTTTCTTTGATATTATCTTGTATTAAAGTGGCTCAAAATTACATCCGAGAGGCACACATTGGAGATAGCCAGGATTCATCTTCCGAACATAATTACCAACAGTAATGAGAATAGTTTACTAATCATAAATCATACAAAAATCATAATTGATAGTTTCCTAATCCATTTAGAAAATACAAAAAGGTTCTAGAATAAAGGTGACTTTATGAATACCCCAATATCTTGTATGACAGATGCCTAATACAATATCACAATGGAAAAAAAAACAGCAGGACAGCTAAACCAAAACTAGATGGAACTTCGACTGCGCGCATTCAAAATTGATGCCTCCGCCATAGAGCGATTTCACAAACCAAAACAGAAGCAATTTTCAAGTTCAAGTTTAATTATAATCCATTAACAGGTTCTTGGAATATCGATCACAAGCAATTTTTGCATATATAATGAGCCACATGACCTTTGACCTCATGACCCCAAAATCTAATCGGTTCATTGGCTCAGCAAGGTACATACATATCATGCGTTTGGCAGGAATCCATCAATCAATTCTTGAGATAACGCGATCACGAGAACGGGACGTACAGACGTACGGACGGACGGACAACGGGAAAACGTAATGCCTCCATTACAACTCAACGTCTAAAGCACCATCTTTAGCGATAAAGGATACCCCCTCCTCCCAAAAAATTATCATCACCACAACTTTCCCCCTCCCCATCATGATGGATGCACTTACCTTGTGTACCCACTCATATTCACCAAACTTGGAGTCAAATGTTCCTTTCTGTAATGATCTAAGCTTGAGGGTAAACCTGGGACCAAGCTCTTGTAAGCCTACTTTCTTGTTGTCTTTGAACACGTATCTGCAATTTTGAGGAAATTGTACAAAAGATAAGTACTTCTATTGAACACAGGACACATATTGCATCTTGACAAAGGGTTAAATCATATAATGAAAATAGCGACGTCATATACAAAGCGATATTCACCAGCACAGATACTCATAGGGCATATGTATTTTGAGAACAAATTTCGCATTCTTCTACACTTCTTTGAAATTAATAATTCGCCATATAATCATTATTATTTTAATATCAATCATTCAGCGGGGAAAAGAGTTTTTTTTTTTAAAGGTAACCATCTAAGACACCCCCCCCACCCCCTTCTCTACAGCTAACTAGGAAACAAAGGAGTACAATTACATGGTATCAGGCATGGCTCTCCTAGTGGACCTACTTTTACGGTCCTACCCAGTGCATGGAGTGTGTCAATCTCTTTCGTCATTTTTGATATTTTAGGCAATTGGAGGTACATTTTTACACAGTGCAGGCTTAAAGCCTGTCTGCACTAGTTTGGCTAGGAGGGATTAGACCTCCCTACATGGTCACTGACAGGTGGTTATCTCATCTAATCAGCTCTCAATTATCTTAAGAAAAAGGAGATCATGGGGGACCAACGGGAGCCGTTTAGGCATTGTTTTCTAGATAGAGGGCACAAGTAGCTACAAGTATTACAGTCCTGATTTAAGTTATCTACCCAAACAGGATATACCCAGTCTTTGTGTAAAAGACAGATACTCTACCGACTGCACCTACTACCTCCTCCCATCACAACTACACCACTGATACACAGCTCTGTTAATACATACCTGTGATGTCTGAAGAAAACAAAGTCTCTCTGGTTGTGGAACGTCACGACCCTACGTCCAACAAAGTTTGGATCGTGAGGGAACAGGGCAGCGATCTGCCGGCCTATACTATGACCAAGGCGTGTGTTGAAGTTGTTAAGGATCAGTTCAGGCTGGTGTTCTGTTGGCTTCCCACACCTCTGCGAAATTGAAAGCCAATACCAAGAGCATGGATAGGTGAAAATATATAAGGTGGTATGATCTACCAGGGTGGTCCAAAAACAAAAAACAAACATGTAAAACTGGAAAGTGGAAGGAGCTGCTGTGTGCAAATCATTAAGTGCCTTTTGGCGGGGCTTGCTTAAAGGGATCCGGTAACACTTTGTCTCAGATTCTGAAACAAAATCCTGGATTTTGCTCATGCTGCAATGATTATTATAAACCTTTAGGTCAGTCATTAGGGAACCCCATGACTTTTACAAGCCGATCGCCTGTCTGATTATCAAGATATCTATGACTGGAAATTGAAACCAAATTATGTGTTTTCCTAACGTTTTTCATAACACTACGGTCTATTGGGGAAAACGAGTATGGTAAAAACGGTCACTCAAAGATTTTTACTTTTTTGAGGCATTTCTCGATCATTTTGAGGGCTTCAATATTATAACAAAGATGGCGCTCTTTGACGTCTCCTACGAGTTTTTTTAGCTGCAAGAATTTTCTATTTTACTACTCATATCTCTTCTTCATCATCTTCATTTGACTGTTTTTGATATGTAGTGCTTCTAAACATCATCAACCGCCAATATTAGGAGTCAAGTGTGGCAGCAGTTTGGAGTTGGTCCTTATTTTTTCGGATTACAAGCTTGTATTAAAGTTACACATCAATCGTTTGTTCAGTCCCACCTGTTTCTCTTGCTGTATTTATTGACATTTGTAGTACCGTGACTTCCGGCGCAGTGCTCTTGCCTTGTCTTGTGATATTTTCATTATCCTCTTGCCAATTTACAATGTCTATCAAGACAGTTAAAGCCGTTCTGGCTGAACTTTTTGAAAAAGAGGAGTTCTTTCAGGCAATTTCAGATGGCGTAGAGAAGAAACTTGGTACAATTTTAGACAGACTTATACAACAAGAAGCTTGCATCACTGAATTTGTATCAACAGGAAAAGTGAGGGATGCTCAAATACGTGACCTAGAGACAAAGCTGAGTTCTATGGAGACCAGATGTGACAAGCTGGAGAGTGACCTCATGGGTGTTCAGAATGGGAAGGATCAACAGGATCAACAGTTCAAATCGCTTCAGAAGGAGCGTAACAGCCGTAATGAAGAAGCGCATAGCCTTAAACGAAACATCAATTCATTGGAGCAGTACTCGCGTCGAAACTGTGTACGCATTTTTGGAGTGAAGGAAAAACTGCAAGAAAATACAGATGAAATCGTTTATGATGTCGCACGGCAAATGGGAATCACCCTCGACCCAAGTGACATCGATCGCAGTCACCGTGTAGGAAAAGTTCCAGCTGACAAGGCTAGGAGCAGGGGTATCATCGTAAAGTTTCGCTCCTACAAATGCCGTCAACAGCTAATCGCAAATAGAAGGAAACTGAAAGGATCTCACATATCTGTGTTTGAAGACCTGACAGCATCTAACTTCAAACTGTTGAGTGATGTCCAGGCCTGCTCTAAGGTTCTAGCAGCATGGTCATTAGATGGACGTATTTATGTAAGTGCTACAACTACAAATGAGACAATGAAGCATCTCATTACACGCAAAGAGGACTTACAGAAGCTGTAATTTGTTATCTCTATTTAATGATCTTCAGTTCTTGATGAATTTTATATAGGCTCCTAGTGGCTTTTCTTCTTACAATACATCGAACATTTGTCGTTGTTTTTGTTTTGTTTTTTGCCGTTTATCTTCATTGAACTTCTTTTTTTCTTTTTTCTTTTTTTCTGTTGCATTTTTTTCATTTTTATATTTGTAGGTGTGTCTGTTTATGTGTGTAGTGAGCATGTCTGAGAAACAAAGTTATGTGCAATCTTTACAATCTATTGATTTACAAACTATTTATGAATATCTGTCTCCTGAGAATAATGAAAATGGATACAATTACGGGCCTTCCCAATCTTTTTATACCCCAGATGAATTTAATGATTACAGTAAAACAAAATTAAAGAACTATTCACGTGTCTTTTCTAGCTTGCATTGTAATTGCAGGAGTATGAAAAAGAATTTTGAAAATTTAACTATATTTCTTAATACTTTGGATGTGCAATTTTCGCTTTTAGGTATAACAGAAACGTGGCTGAAAGAGAGTGATTGTTTTTATAACATTGATCATTATTCATTTTTAGGTAATGGGAGAGAAGCTAAAAGAGGTGGAGGAGTTGCAATATATATTAGAAATGATATAGATTTTAAAAGTAGAGCTGATTTAGATTTAAATACTGTTCATTTTGAGTCTATTCTAATTTCACCAAGAATATTATAGTAGGGGTAATTTATCGTCCACCAAACCAATCAGTGCAATCTTTTATTGAATCATTTGATGAAATTTTAAATATTGTAAAAAAAGAAAATAAATTATTGTATTTAATGGGTGATTTTAATTTAAATTTATTAAAAGTTACATCTTGCAAGAGAGTCAATGAATTTCTTGATGTTTGTATGTTTAACAACATTTACCCTCTGATTCATACTCCAACACGTGTAACCAATCATTCTGCTTCCTTGTAAGATAATATTTTGACTAATGACTTAGAAGAAATATTTGCAGGTGTTATCCTCGATGATGTCAGTGATCACTTTCCAGTTTTTTCAATCTCAAATCTACAGTTACAAATAAAAAAAGGAAAATGCTTCCGTTAAACGTAATTTTAATAAAGAAAATTCACAGCTTTTTGTAAATGAAATTATGAATGTATGTTGGTCTGTTGAAAATCATGATGCTAATGAAGCCTATAATGATTTTTTGCAAAAGTTTTTAAACATTTATGAGTCATGCTTTCCAATTAAAAAGTCAGTTAAAAAGCAATTCAAAAATAAACCATGGTTTAATAAACCACTACGTAAGCTCTGTAATAAAAAATGTTACTTATACAGACGATATATTAAAAAACCAATTTCAGAAAGACATGAAAAATACAAGAATTTCAGAAATAAGGTAACTGAAGAAATTAAAGAAACAAAGAGAGCATATTTTAAAGGTAAATTTCAAAATGCTGCAGGTGATATGAAAAACACATGGAAAATAATCAATGGAGTACTGGGTAGGGGTGTAAAGAAGAAGGTAATACCTAGTTCAATTCAGTGCAAGGATGCAATGATAAATGGGACAGCAGCAATATGTAATGCTTTTAACAAATACTTTGTAAATATAGGCCATACACTGTCTTCTTCTTTTGTAAATTCTGGGGACTGTATGCAACATGTAATAAAAAATAATTCATCTGCATTTTTTACTCCGTGTACACCAAAAGAAGTTATTAATATTGTTTCTAAACTTAAAAATGGCAAGAGTCCTGGTTTTGATGGAGTGGATATCACATTAGTTAAAAATGTTATTCATATTTTATGTTACCCTTTATGTGATATTATCAATTTATCTTTAAATACTGGTGTTGTCCCAGACAAATTTAAAATTGCAAAGGTTATTCCTATTTATAAAAATGGATCAAATGTTAATTTATCAAATTATAGGCCCATATCTATTCTTCCTATTTTTTCAAAGATTTTAGAGAAATGTGTATATAGTCGTGTATATAAATTCTTGGAAAAGTACAATATTATTACTCCCAAACAATTTGGTTTTCGAGCGGGACACTCTACTTCTTCTGCCATCTCTGATTTTATTCATAAAGTTACAAATGCCTTTGATAATAAAGAAATAATGATTGGCCTGTTTTTAGATCTTAGCAAGGCTTTTGATTCTCTTGATCACTCAATATTATTAAAAAAATTGGAATGTTATGGTTTTAGAGGTATTGTACTGAAATGGTTCAAAAGTTATTTAAGTAATCGCAAACATTATGTTGTTCTAGAAAAATGTGAATCACAGACAATGGCGATAAGATGTGGAGTGCCCCAGGGCTCAATTCTTGGGCCATTATTATTTCTGTTATATGTAAATGATATTTGCAATGTTTCAAAAGTATTAGAACTGATATTATTTGCAGATGACACTAGTGTGTTTATGACTTTATGTCCCATCAAGATATTGTATCTCTTCAAAATATGTTTAATACAGAATTTGCTAAACTGGTTGATTGGTTATATATAAATAAACTTGTAATCAATATTAAAAAAACACACTTCATGATTTTTACCAAAAAAAACATTGATGTTACCCAAATAAAGGTTAAAGTTAAGGAATCAGTTATTGAATACGTTACACATTTAACTTTTTTAGGAGTCACAATTGATGATAAATTAAATTGAAAGGAACACACTGGTGTCGTTTGCAATAGATTGGCTAAACATGTTGGTATATTTTATAAATTGAAATTTTTACCTACAGAAATATTGATAATTTTGATAATTTTGTATAATACATTAATATTACCCCACTTAAATTATTGTATTCTTGTATGGGCATGCTCTAGTATGCAAAATACAAATAGGCTTTTAATTTTACAAAAGAAAATTATAAGAATTATATCGCACAGCCAATACCTTGCTCATACTTTACCTCTTTTTTACAACCTACATTTTTTTAAAGTAAACGATATTTATGTTTATCAATGTGCAATTTTTATGTATCTATGCTTTAAAAAACTTTTACCAAATACTATTTTACAATATTTTCAACTTAATAAGAATATTCATGGCCACCAGACCAGGATTTTAAATAATTTTCATATTCCAGGAGTAAGGACACTAGTTTCCCAAAATACAATTTTTTTCAGGGGTCCAAAAATTTGGAATGACATACCCATAGATATTCGACTGAGTCCATCACTAAATAGTTTTAAAAGAAAATTTAAACTGTACCTGTTAAGACAATACTCAAATAGTGCAATAACCTATATTCTTAATGTTCATCAGACAGAAAAGTGTGTGTTGGTGTGTATGGGAAAGAGTGTATGTGTGAATGCAATTCCCCCCTTTTTTTTCCTTCCTTTTTATAACAAATACATAATTTAAATAATGTACTTAGTTTTTTATACAATTACTGGAGACAGACTTTTACATAAGTCCCGGCCTTCCTGTCTAGTCTCCAAATACTTGCATTAATGTACATGTTTAAAAATGTTTTTTCCCTTGTCCATCATGTCTTCTCCACTTGTGTTATCCTCATGTTATATATTGATACATGAATTTTTTCTAACTTTTATATGTTTGCTTTCCTTGTATATTTTTAATGAAAGTATTGAATAAAGTGAACTTGAACCATATCACAGACACTGATAACACGTAGGGCCGTGTATCTCAGATTTAACATTGTTAAGCAATGCTTTTAAGGGCTCTAGGGTTCTTAGATGCACTCTGGTGTGCGATCTGATCTATGTTTTGAAGCATTTTCAAAAACAGTATATGACCAATATTTGGTTGAGAATAAAATATTAACAGGTTGCTGATTTTCAAACATGTACAATAATATTTCAATCATGTCACTGTATCATGTTTAAATTCCTAATGGGCCATCCTAGATTAATAATTGAAGGTCTCTTTGGGAGGAATCTATGGGACTGTGGTATACAAGAATATATGGATGATATATTATCATGGAGATATCAAGATTAAAAGCAGACTCCAGCGACACTCACCTTTATGTCTTGCCTGAGTTTGACGTTGGACATCTTATAATGACACGTAGGGCCGTCTGGGAAATGACTGATTACCATGCCATCTAAGAAGACAAAAAATAAAATGACACAAAATCAGACTCAAAGCAATCACAAGTTTGAACGTACAAAGTAAGTTTGGTTTCTGATTAGATGAATAACTACCATTCTCTAGTCAAAATCACAATTGATGCTGATCAGTACAGCAAAATAAGTATGGCTACACAGATAGCAGTGACATTGACATCTATCAATCCAGGATGCAACACGAAATAACCATCAATGGCCTTTGACCCCATTAAAGCCAAAATTATCTCAGGCTAGAGTTTAAGCACAACATTAAAAGCATTAAATCCATGTTAAAGTAAATGAATCAACACCCTTACGGCTCCATACAGACAAACAAAATATTATATTCCTTGGATAGGACTTAAAATTAGTCACCTCGAGAATCAAGTGTTTTGAATCAATGCAAAATTCATACCATTGCGAAGGGGAAGCCTTACTGATCAAATATAACAACTTCCCTCTTCAAAATATGTTTGGGGCCCGCAGTAATCGTCTCTCAAAAATGTTAATTTTGAGATCCAGACTTTGTGCCTTCAGCGGTCCACCATTGAGCGTCAAGATTTGTGACGTCACATGTGAGACACAGCTAGCCATAAAGCATTTTACGCCTTTCCATGATATCTATATGATTTTTCAGCAAATTATTCATGTTTTTCAAGAGAACATCTTTTCATCCGTATATTATTTGTTCATAAAAGTCATGAATTTTCTTTGGGTGACTACTTCAAAACTGTAACTCCTGATTGCTTCCCAACTGCAATGCTTTTCAAAAACTACAATACAAATCATGATCATCATAATCATTATATATTCTAAGTGGCAAGCACATAGGGCTACTTACTAGCTTTGCCCCTGTCATTGTTGATGACGATGAGATCAGTGAAATCCTTCTCCTGTGCACTCTTGATGATCCTCTTCAGAGGGAGATGCCTTCGATGATGGACTTCGGAGTTAGGTATACAGCTACTCAACTCCTTACATAACCTCCTGGTAGTCTGTCAACCAATATGGTAGAGGTCACAAGATAGATAGTAGTTCTATGTGTTTTCTTCAATATCATATACATAACTTTACTTTTGTCCAAAAGCACATACTGTAGGTATTATTTTCAGGAGAAATTCAGACATTAATGATAACTTCCCGATAACGAATACCAACAAAAAATCAGATAAATTAGACAAGTGATTTTTATTGTTTTTAGGGCTCCTGTCAATTACTAGTATGTTTAAACATGAATAGAAAATCATCCACTTTGTTCCATATTTCTTTATTTTGTTTAACATTAGACCTGTTGCATGAAATCACAGGGTTGCAAATCGCAAGAGAACAAACAAGACAATTGACAATGAAATTCCTAATCTTTCATACTCAAGACTGAATTCTTAATCAACAATTCAAAAAAGACTACCGGTAATAAGAAATTAGCTGTAAATTTGTTTCTTTTCACAAAGCCCACAGGTGGCAGGTGGAAAACTTACCTTTTTTCAGAAGCAAAAAAGAAAAGTAACAAAATTCCTTTATACGTCGAAATTGAGAACAATTGGACAATACAAATTATGAACAATTAAGGAGAGTACAATTAACTCTGCACTTCAAGTCAAATTTCTCTAAAATGCAAAAAATAGTTAGAATTGTAAATAACATGTTTTGCATAGTTTGGTAAAAAAAAATGTATTCAACTTAGGGAAAATTTGACCTATGTGTCTTTGAGTTATGTAGAGTTAACTGTATTTGGCTTCTACCTACCCATGCAGCTTTATCTGAAGTTGTGATGAGAACCTTGGGCAATGTTTCTCGGTTGAAATATGGTGCCATTTCATCTGTTGCTTCATCATAGGTTACCTACATTCCACAGAAGAATTTAAAATCAAAAGATGCATGTAATGGTGACTAGCATAAAGCTGCATGTATGCATAAGAGCCAGACTCTAGTTTGCCTGTTTGTAAACAATTTGTATTCATGAACAACATCACATGCTGCAACAGACATGGATTCAAAGAAGTCAGTATTTCTGCTCATATTAAATTCAGAGCATTCTAGCTCAAATGACAACACAGAAAATGTCAGGAAGTCAACACTATGTTTTTATAAAAAAGAAATGTATATCTTGTAATTTACAATACAGTACCTTTTATAAATCAAGAAAGATTTCACACCTAAGATTTTCATCCCTGATAAGGAAAAAAAAGTGTGTTCCTAACCTCCTAAATTACCAGAATATTATTCTATTCTACAGATCTGCTCTGGTAACATACATGAATTGTATATATTACCCTGTAAAGTTAAATACAATTTCCTTTAGATAAAAAATATAAGGATATAGGCTAAAATGTACCCTTGTCAAATTCAAAAGTATCTTTCTAATTTAAGTACTTCAAAATTAAATTTATGATGAAACTGCAATACTATCTGCATGATGATGACTACAACTATACTCTTTTTTCAGTTTTTTTTTTCTTCTCTCTCTTCACTCTTTGGTTAAGATGAATATTCCGACTTAGGCAACCTCTCACCAAAAATCAGTGACAAATCTGCTGATAACCAATCAGATGCAAAGATTTCAGTAGTTTATAACAAAAACTGTCATTTGTCACTGATGACAAGTTTTGTGAAACCTGCAACCTATCTTACCTCTTCGTCTTCTGGATTCACCATGGTCTCATCAAACACCCTCATGTTCTCTATCGTCTTGGGAACCTTCTTCGGAGGAGCCTGAGGAATACACAGCACGAAAATTCATCTCATTTCAATTTCAATGTGATTCAATTTACAAATATACTACAATTCCCTGAATAAAATATTAATGTTAAAAAATACAACAATTTGCAGTAAAACGGGTAAATGTTCCTGTCAAGAGTGTTTTTCATTGAACAGGTCCTTTTATAACCTATAAAGATGAAGATGCCCTGCTGATAAAGACATTTCCTTTAGCATTTAAAAAATATATATATATGCAGGTTTCAGAGTACAAAACAAACGGTGCATATCAGACTACAAAGATACATGTATATATGAATTGGAATATATGAAATCAAGGACACTGCATAAGAATGCAATGGCCTTCTTATCTATACTGTGTGCCTATGATTTATTACATGCTAATTCTCACTTTGACTGTACCTATAGCAGTTCAGACTTCAGAGTTTGTTTATTTTTAAATTAACCAGTTTTCCCTCCCACCAATTGGTAATAATAGATTGTATTTTCCATTCTTTAGTATTTAAATTTTAAAAATATTAAAAAATTATTATTTATGAACCAGTGTGAATAAAAATTGCAATTTTGTGTTGAATTTTGCAATTTTCATCCACACTGTACACAAAATAGAGAGTTTATATTTTACACAGCATTGCCTATTTACAGTCTTCAAGCAATTAAACTGTAACTAATCATTCAGACTCTGAAAAGATAGTGCTTGAGTTGAGACCAAAAAAAAAGGGGGAAGCAAAACAAAATTAAATAAGAAGTTAGACCCTAGAATTAGGGTGTCTGAACGATTTTTCAATTTTCAATTTGGGATCGTTTTTCACCATTTTTGTTTGATATTTGAATTAAAAATGTAATCAGAATAATACATTTCAAATTTCAAGTCTCGCCGATGTTTCTATCAAAAGATACAGCCCCTTCAAAATGCTGAAATATTCATAGCATTTTGCTCAGAATCGACGAAAAAGACGTACACGCAGAGTTATGTTGTTTTGCTAAATTTAGCCAAACAGCTGTATCGCGCGATATGCAAGCGTATGCATATCGTACGCAAGTTGCTCAGCCAATGCGCGACTTGCAAGCTTGAGCCACGCTGTCTCCGCGATATGTGCCATTGACTAGTATGGGTGGCCGTTCCCGCTATAGAACCCGGAAGTGAATACACGTTGTAGTCAATGGCAATATCGCGGAGACAATCTCCGCGATATTGCCATTGACTACAACGTGTATTCACTTCCGGGTTCTATGGCGAGAATCGGCCACCCATACTTTCATTCACTATAAGCGCACATGTTACGATGTAACCATGGTTTGGACTGAGCGGAGCTCACGCCTCCCTAATTAGCTGATTCCAAAAATGTGGGAAGGGTAT
The DNA here is from genome assembly GCF_000002235.5 of Strongylocentrotus purpuratus. Lineage (NCBI taxonomy): Eukaryota > Metazoa > Echinodermata > Echinoidea > Camarodonta > Strongylocentrotidae > Strongylocentrotus > Strongylocentrotus purpuratus. The sequence goes on from NW_022145609.1 coordinate 7,433,737, forward strand.
TTTCAAACTGTTATAACAAATGATCCCTTGGGGCTAGCGAAAAAAAAAGCATCTGGATATTATCCTTACGTCTAGCCCTGCTTAAGCCGCGGGGGCGCAGCTCAGGAAAGTGGCAAATTTTGGAGCTAGGATGCAAACAACATTTCAATCGCTGTTTTGACCAAGATATTTTTAGAATTCTGGGGGTGGCCCCCTATGGGGAATATGGAGAAAAACCTGCTCTTTCATATGACACCTCATTTATTGAGTTTCACCTTCAGGATCATTTGTTATAAAGGTTTGAATTTCAAATTTTTTCATAAAATCATTGACCAATTTTGGATGGTCGCGCAATGCACGTAGACCACATAGGGAAGCGTACAATCTCTATGGGAAGGGTTTTAGCACACAACATTGGGTGCGCGATCAGACACCCTACTAGAATAGATACATTAATAGGGTGTCTGATCGCGCACCCGATGTTGTGTGCTAAAATACTTCCCATAGAGATTGCACGCATCCCTATGCAGTCTACGTGCATTGCGCGACCATGAAAATTGGTCAATGATTTTATGAAAAAAATTGAAATTCAAACCTTTGGGGCTTGTGATCCTGAAGGTAAAACTCAATAAATGAGGTGTCATATGAAAGAGCAGGTTTTTCTCCATATTCCCCAAAGGGGCGCACCCCCAAAATTCTCAAAATATCTTGGTCAAAACAGCGATTTAAATGTTGCTTGCATCCTAGCTCCAAAATTTGCCACTTTCCTGAGCTGCGCCCCCCGGGCTTATGTCCGGCTAGACGTAAGGAAAATATGTATGCACTTATTTTTTCGCTAGCCCCAAGAGATCACTCGCCCCAACAGTTTAAAAATACCCTTCCCACATTTTTGGAATCAGCTAATTAGGGAGGCGTGAGCTCCGCTCAGTCCAAACCATGGTTACATCGCGTAACATGTGAGCTTATAGTGAATGAAAGTATGGATGGCCGTTCCCACCATAAACCCCGGAAGTGAATACACGTTATAGTCAATGGCAATATCGCGGAGACATCTCCGCGATATTGCCATTGACTATAACGTGCATTCACTTCCGGGTTTTTTGTGCGACGAACGCTAACCATACTAGTCAATGGCACGTGTCGCGGAGACAGCGTAGCTCAAGCTTGCAAGTCGCGCATTGGCTTAGCAGCATGCGTACGATATGCATACGCTTGCATATCGCGCGATACAGCTGTTTGGCTAAATTTAGCAAAACAACATCACTCTGCGTGGACGTCTTTTTCGTCGATTTTGACCAAAATGATATGAATATACCAGCATTTTGGAGGGGCTGTATCTTTTGATTGAAACATCGGTGAAGCTTCAAATTTGAAATGTATTATTCTGATTACACTCTTTATTCAAATATCAAACAAAAATGGTGAAAAACGATCCCAAATTGAAAATTGAAAAATCGTTCAGACACCCTAACATTAACAGATAGAATACTAACCTTGTCACCAGCCTTTTCATCTTCTCTCTGCTTCTTTTTCTTCTCCTTTAGTTTTTCCTTTTTGTGAAAAAGAAAGAATGGCCGTGTTAGAATGGACAGACTGTTTATTATTAAATAACATAGATCTACAAATCAATTAAGTTAAGATTTTGTTAAATCTTGATAGTCGAGGCTAAATGACATGAATGAGATTTAATCATATTTAGACCTGATATGATTATTATGAATATGAGCATCTCGTTCTTCATTCATTGATTTGATTTTGATTTGGAATTTGGAAAACAGAAAACAATTTTTGACCACCGATTTTATTTATTTTTTGTTCTTTTTTCCATTTTTTCCTCTTCAAAAACAAATTTCAGAAAATGTTCACTTCATTTTGATCGCTAGACCCTAGATCTATTCGAAAAATTTAAATAAAAATGTTGGGGAAAGGGGCGTGACTTATTGGTTGTAACAATTTAGATACGTCCTTCTAAACTTTAAATTAATTTATTCATAAATTTGTTCTGCCTTCCGAGTTCTGGTGCGCTAGCGCTAGCTACATGTAGCTCTGGTGCTGACACTTGAAGAGTACAACGATTACAACATATGGGACTGAATTAAAAGTAAAACTAAATGAAGATGGTCTAGATCTACTTGCCTTCCGCTTATCAATCTGCATCTTTCTAAATAACTCTTGTCTTCTCTGTTTATTTTTAATATGGGCGAGCGTCCGTTGTGGCATTTGAGGCTCCATCTCAGCATTTTGTTCCTCCATTTTTGCACTCATGATCGTTCATAAATTTGATGAAAAATACGAAATTTCATCCACGCGGCGTAATTCTATTGCATCTCTAAAGGGTTTTTTCCTTTTCATCCAAAATAAATAATCCTTCTAGATCTACCGGTAGATCTAGAGGTCATGTAAAAAAAAATTATTTGTTGTAGTACAAAATTCAAACCCCCAATTCCAATATTGGAGCTTGAAAAGGGAGTAACATATTTTATTCCCGTAGACAGACACGTACATTCCTGACTAGAAAAAAAATCAGTCTAAAAATATGAATATTAAGTGCCAGAAGCTAGAAGTAAAAATGGCAGAGGTAATGGTTCTCTGTCGAAATTACTATCCATCATTCGAACCATGGTAGGCCTATCAAACTATGATAATTTCATTGTTTGATACCATGATTACCATGGTTCGAATGGTGGATGGTAATTTGACAAATTAGAATCATGGTTACCATGGTATTTTGTATTATGACATGTCGACCTGCTGTACACACATTCACATTTGAGCATCAACAAAAAAAAGCCTAAATAGGTAATTGTGGCATCAACTATATATCCTTTTGTATCATCTTTTTTAATTCACTGATGTCTTTTTCTCAGAATTTCTCTATCGCACACACAATCGCCTACGCATACCACTTTCACTGCCCCTCCATCCTGAGAGCCTCTCCCCCCCCCCCCCCCCCCCCGGCCCCCCCCCCCTCTCTCTCTCTCTCTCTCTCTCTCTCTCTCTCTCTCTCTCTCTCTCTCGTCCCCTCCCTCTCTCCTTCCCTCTCTCTTCCCTCTATCTTTTTCTCTCCCTTCTCTCTCTCTCTCTCTTTTCTCTTTCTTCTCTCTTTCCCTCTGTGCGAATGTAAATCATTTACTTTTTCCCCCTTTTTATCAAAACATAATAGTTAAAATAATATACAATTTGCTATACAGTCACTGGAGACAAACTTTCACATAACGCCCGACCTTCCCATCTTGTCTACAAATATCTTTGCTTGTGTTATTCTCATGTTATATATTCACATTATTTTTAACGTTTAAGATTGTTTTCCTTTGTGTATTTGAATGAAAGTATTTAATAAAGTGACATTCTTTCTCTCCATCTCTCTATCCCTCTTGCCATCCCCTACAACCTCTCTCTCTCTCTCTCTCTCTCTCCATCTCCCTTTCTCTCTCGTCTCCCTCTATCATCTTCTTTATTTCTTTACAGTGAAATTTGGGATGCACTATCTGAAGAATAGCCCTATTCTCTTTCAAAAAAGTTGTAATGTCGAGTCAACACGTAACAGGCCAACCATGGTAAATACAAGAAGTGTAAAAACAAAAGTCACAAATACTAAACTCAGTCTGGATTTGACAAAAAATGTGCCACATTTTAATAATTTTGTACAGACACACACAAGAGAAAAATCTGTAGAGAGTTAACAAAGAGAATGAGGAAAAAAGTTTAAATAAATATTGAGATATATAAAAATGAACATCAAATCTTTCTCTTGAACAGGTACAATCCACAATTATGAAGGAGACAGAGAAAGCAATCAATGAAAATCCATCAATGAAGGCCTAGAATTCTAAAAATTGTAACGAAACATTAAAGAGGCAACATTACGGGGTTCAGAATCAGCAAATTAAGTCCATAACATGTCAATAAAAGAATTGATTTTGTCCAGTTCATTATAATTTTCACCAACTGAATGAAGAAAGCACTGGAGAATACCACAGAAATTGATCTAACACCGTTGCCAATTTAGAAATTTAGATGCTTGTAATGGTCAGGGAGATCTTCAGTATTACCTGATTGGGATGGGGAAATGAAACTAATAATGGCAAGTTGGTATACATTCCAGCAAATTTATATATTCAAGATAACTGCGATTGTAACAGTGTCAGATCCCGGAATTTAATGATATTCAAAGAATAGATATAAATATCGAAAGACATTCAAAGTCTGGTAGCTAAATACAAGAGTTTATGCACTGAAATTAAAAAATGCTTGTCATCTTATCTTACCAACTCAAAAAACGGTCTACGATAATTGTCAATTCTACTTGAAACAAATAAATGTTCTACGTTTGCCCTAAAGAGTATGCTATCAACTTAATTTCTCTTCTTCAGTTCAATCCTATCCGTAATTAATAAGGAGCTATATACGAGAAAAAATGATCAAGTTCTGCAATCATGACATCATTTTGATATGTTTTCTCCTCTGTATCTACAATATATTCTTTCAGATGTTACACAGGAGAATTCAATAAGAAAGAGATAATGAATACAACTGCTTCAACGATAATACTCAGCATAAGAATACTAAATGTTTACGTTCGTTCCTATGCTAAGCCATGGTAATTATATTATTTACATTGTTTTAGTTACAGATAGATGTACAGTTTAGGTCAAATCTTCTTTCATAATACTCATACCATGGTATCTCTCTATTTCAAAGTCGGGTTTCAAATACAAATATCTTATCAGATTTTCAATTTTTGGATCACCCGGTTTGATTTCAAAAGTAGTACATGCATCACATGAGAATACAGAATTCAATTTTGAAGTAGCAATTCCTAACTGAATATGAAATTTTGATTTTCAAGATAAGGTCTCCAAATAGGATATCAGTTTGATATTTTGAACATTTCCAAAACATCTTTCGAAAATTGGATTTTAATATCAGACAACCTGAAAGATGAAGACGAATCGAGTTGGGCCATTTTTTATGCATTCCAGAAAGGTCTTTAAATTTCCATTAGCACTGCTTCCCCAACCATCTCTATCACTACATGGAAATTCAAATAACTTTAATATTCTCCCTACCGATTGAATAGAATTAATGATAGCCATAATTTGTATTGATTTGTGCAGAAGTTAAGCAAAAGTACAAGCATGAGTGGACGGATAAGAAATCCGGTAAAGTAACTTTCAAGCTAATGTCTACTTTTACCAAGCATTATGATATAATTCATCATTATCAAAGGCATTAAAACTCACTATGTCTTGGGTAATTCAAAAGGATATATTTTTTATTGGGAGAAAGTACCACTTACTGTTTGATATCTACTTCCTTTTTATGATAATATTAAATTGTTTGTTCAGAGCCAGAAGGAGGTTAACTCGGTGATAAGTATTATATGCGTTAAAGCCCTTCTGGTTCCAAACTGATGAAATATTGATACTTCAACAAAAATAACACCTTCAAATGCGCTGCGTGGACGGGGATATTACAAATCATTATTTTTATGTATTTTTTAATATGTGTCCCTTAAAGACTTGAAATACAATATCATTTACCTAATCTTGATGAGAGAAAGACAAGTCTGTAAGAACTTGCAGATGTTTTGCAAAGATTGCTTTCTGTCCAATCAATGCTCTGAACTGGCACCAACTTGTAGTGTTGTATTGGCCTACTGATGTGCTTGGAAAAAAGCCTTTGCACATCTTTGACAAAAATACACATAACTACTAACAAAATACCATTATATTAAAGCACCAATCACTAATGGTGATAGAACAATTTCAGGAAAATATATCTCTTCAATCAAATGAAGAAAACAAATTAAGAGAAAGAGAATTGACATGTTAAAATTATAGACTTTATGTACTACAAGACTGCACAAGACACAAAAATATGCCATAAATAGTTTTTTTTATGAATTTCTCTAAACAAAGTTGTACAACATTCAATAAATTCCTAAATACACATGATTTTCTACCAATATACATTGTACAGGTACAATGTAGACATTGTACAGAGGTGAATTCATATTTGTTCAACATTATAATACAAAATACGTGGTACACATCATCGTCATCCCACCTTTCGTTTTCGATAATTTAAAAGGCAAATACTGCCTCATGATTCATAGCCAGTTTCAAATGCAAAGGAGTCTTTTAAACCATTGTACCTGTACAGCTCTGTAAAAATGCTGGAGTAGCTCACTGCTATTGTACAATGACAATATTTGGGACTTGCCGATGTTGGCTGCAGATGTACCAAAGAAACATGTTATATACAAGAGTGTACGACTAAGAACGAGAGTTTGTATGAGTTTGAACTTGTTGTCCTGGTTACACAAGAAGAGGAGAAAAAGGCGGGTGTACAAACGAGTTGTAGGTTTGGACGACAAAGACTAAAAAGACAAAATACAAATTATGTCTTGAAAATCCAGATACAAAACGCTGGATAATCTTTTTTTTCCTTCAAAATGCCACTCAGATCTGGTCCCCATGAATGGCTTTTGTTTGTGATTTTCTAAGGGCATCAATATATTGGTGACATGATCACAAATTTTTTGGCATTTTAGACAAATAATGGCAAGCAATTATGTATTCCCTATCCTCACAGCAGTCCAATAATTATTTAGAATGAAATTTCTCAGTTTTTCAAGGGGTAAATAGGTTGATATTTCTTAGAGAATAATCTTACTGAAGCGAAGCCTTTTTGAGGTTGTTTATGCAGAACTGGGGGATGCACAGTGCACGTTGTTGCCCATATCTAGTAGGTGAAGATATGGATTGTTAAGGGCAATTGCAAAAAATTTTGTCTCCATTTTTAAATGTCTTCATGAATACATGCAAGACTCACTTATAATCTACCGCTGGACAGTATGTTGTAATTGCATAGATAGTTTTGGGCAATTCCCAATATTTTTCTTCTATCAAGATTAACTGAAACGTCTTTAAAGATAACAAAGGGGGGGGGGGGCAGATATTCACAAAATGCGCTTTATCCAGTCCATCTCAACAAAATTAATAGAAGTTTACTAATACAAAATACAAAATTGCCTGAAGAAAATCTCTTGCTTTGCTGGGACATTTCACGTTGCCATAATTTTGTCTTGGCTACAGATTTTGCAAGATTTACTTGCTGTAACTATTTTTTATGAATATCCAAATAGATTCTGATCAATCGATATGCTATCACCGATGCATGGAGCGTGGGCAGATAGGGCAGCAAACCTGACATAATGGTAATACTATTGGTATACTCATTATAAGTCCAACTGAATTACATAGAAACAACCCAAATGTTTTCACCTCTATCAAAATGACAAATAAACAAATGAGAAATATAAAAAAAGATTATGAGAGAAAATTACAGTGAAAGAATAAATGCAATGCTGACCCTGTACAGATATACATGTAAAAAGAATCCCCAAAATGGATTCTTTCATTACAAATATTTGACAAATTTCATTCCGTGTAGTCAAACAGCTAACCCACACTATAAGAAACAACATTCATGTTTTTGCCCGGGCCCATGTGGTTATACATTGTAGTCCCCCTGATGAAAGTTATAGTATGGATCAATAATGGCTTTAAGCGAACTCCCATATATTTGCTATGATTTTGAACAAGTATGCTAATAATAAAGAAAGACATTACCCAATATAGCAATATATAACATCAACATGTTAGGTACCATGCTCTTCCTTACAATACTTCAGTACTGGTGCTATTTTGGGTAATGTCTCTGCATTGGAACTGATTTAATATCCATGAAAAACATAATTTAGCTGTATTTGTCTGTAAGCATTACGAGTCAAGTTTACCTGTTTACTACCAAGTCAAATTCATGATGCATTGTGAATGAAATCAAATGATCCGAGAGGGATTTAAAGGCCAATGATGATTAGCGTCAAGGACAATATTTGTAAAACTATACTCATCATTAAAAATATATACACCATGAGAGTCATTGTCAATGACTAGCCTAGAACAACTTGCAACCTATATGTTGCTAATCATAAAGCTAAATGTGTATCAGTGCAGCAATAACTTATCACAGCTCAAATATTACTTTACAGTACTCCAGATCACTAAAGAGTTTGACAAAAATATTGAAGCTGCAACTTAAAGGGCAATCCAACCCTTGTAATACGTTCATTAGTATGAAAGCAGAAAAATAAGATAAACAGAATGGCAAAAGTTTTAAATAAATCTTCTCCTTTAGGGCACTACTCAAAACATATTATGGATATCACATTTGAATAGATTTTCTGAAGAGCAAAGACCCTCCGGAGTCATTAGTTTTTTGAAAAATTGTAATTTGAGTCATTTTATGTGCCCCCTAATACATCACATTGACAATTTTGATTCAGCCACTTTTACAGCACATACCTATAGTGATTTAAACTTTTAAAATGTCATGATGTTCTTATTTTTTTGTCCGATTTCATTCAAACTTTCACCAGTCTACTTCTCTAATTTTTCTGCTTTCCTGTAGAGTAGTTTGCTATCAAGGTTGGATTTCCCTTAGAGCAAAGCAATAGTATTAGGTTTCTGATGTTTGGTTCTGAGAAAGGTGTATCTATATAAACACTTTTATGGTTTCATGTAAGCCATAGACTAAAAAAGAAAAAGGTCAGAAGATTTATGCATAAGAATGAGTCTACATTTGATGTTTAATGAGATGGGCTTGGTCGGTAAAAGTACAGGTATCGATAACTCCTTTGTATGTCTTTAATAAAACAAAGTCAAAACATAACATGTCAAAGAATGAGAATAAATTACACAAGGACTTAATAATTACAGTGTGAATGACTTTGTACAATGGTCAGCATCATAATACGAACATCATCAGAGTTTCATTGCTTCATGAGTTATTTTAGAAGAAATCACAGAAAGGCCTTCTCAATGGAATCACTTGTCTTTTAACAGCGTTGTCATTTTTTGTTTGAATGCATATCTTGGACAGATATACTAGAATATTGCAATTGGCAAATTGTAAGATTAAGTTTGTTGTTGGGAAGTTAAAATGATAGGATAATGTCTTATTCCTACAACATTTGAGGTTCTGTTCACATCGAATTAACATGTGCTTAACAACACATGATAATGATACTGCTACATTGGATAATTATGACTTTTTTATGGACCTTCACTTTTAATAGCCAAAGTCCTTTTGCCAGAATTCAAATTATTTGTTTAGTTACTTTAGTAACAATAGACTGTTACCTCAGGCAGATGAAGATCTTAGATGGCATTGAGATGTCTTTAATCATTGGATACCTAGCACAACTTTAGATGGTATGAACAGCCCTTCAACAGTCTATCACGTCTTAAACCAGACACTTTCATGTGCCTAACACTTTGAGAGTATTAGCTTAAACAGTGCATTGAATGCAAGTACAATACTACCCAGATTTCTTGGTCAGCAATGCACGAACATTGCACGCCGCAAAAAGAGGCGTAAACAACAATTCACGAAAGTGTCTGGCTTTCTGGCTTTACAGTAATACAGCGCTAAAGGCTGATGCTTCACATGAAAGTAATCTGAGTTGTATGATGTGATCTGCCACTTCACAGCAAGACCTGAACATAGTACATACTTATCAAGGCATACAATTTCACAAATTTCTTTCTTCATGACAAAACATGTTACAGACTTGATATGATCAGTGAACGTATTGAGGTGGCATAGAGTATGAAGATTTAATTCTTTATATTCATTACGTCATACTTTGAACAAGTTTCTTATTAAGGACAAGCTAATATAAGTTCCTGATACAGATATCATATTTTAGGACAAAAACAGCTGACTTGATAGAGATTGATCAGCAATTGTCTAGCAGTAAAAATATCTATAATATAAGATATGTCAGAGTTGTACAAGTACATCCATCCTCAATAGCTAATCTTCAGCCTTTATTAGGCATGAGGAAATAGAAAACATCCACATCATAAAAATTAAGTCATTAAACTTGTCTCACAAACTGCACTACTTCCAACAAAATTTGATTAAAGTATTTATTTGGGTAGCTATATCTTTCTCAACACTTGCTAAACAGTGGGAAAACTCATACTATTCAGATTTCTTTCATGTGAAGATCAAACAAAATGCACCCGCCCTTTGTAGAGTGAACTTGTAGGTACAAATCGTATTGGCGAAATGTTGCTGTAGATGCCATAGTGGAACCACGATCCCTCATGACACAGTTCTTGTGTGGCTGTGATGAGAATGATTCCTGCATGTAACCGCTCTTTTGGAGCTATGCAGGGTGCACCGTCCTGTATCCTGTAAACGTTGTCTTGGTGTCTTGATAAGCTTGTGATCCCAGGTGTTGTCATAGATGTGATGGGGCTGTGCAGAGAGAGCTATTCCATATGATGTTACCATTGACTTGGGCCTGTATGTAGTACATGTTCATAGTCCCACATGTGTTACTGTTGTCTCGGGGTTGTGCTGGTTAAGGGCACAATCCCACAAGCGATCGTTGTTTTGAGGCCATACATTGTGCGGCGCATCACAAGGAAGATCAGATCGCTTCCTCCGTCTCCAAAGCGAAAGTTATCAAGCAGAATTGGGATTGTGAGGAGGGGAAAGGAGGGGGGTATGTATTATTGCATGAAGTATTCCGGATGATCAGGCCCGGGTGTGTCCTTCTCAAATCTCTTAGCCTCTTCTTGCATTGTCTCCTTGATTTTGAGTATAGCTGCTGACTCGTTCTGGTCCTGTGGACACTGTATAGATGGAAAGCAAGAAAGAATGAAAAACATATACTTTGTAAATGTTCAAAGCATTGCGACAAGGTAAGACTGCCAACATAATGGGTATACGTGCATTGAAAGTTGCAAATAACTTTGAGATATTTTCTCAATCAATTGTGAAATCATCCATTTTTATTTAATCGTGTTAAACCAGGAATAAACATTGATTTTTCATATTGACAAGAGTAAAACTTCCAGTACCAGAAATATGAAAAGGGGACGCAAGTCATAATCTTTTAATCTCGTTGAAAATTCACTTGAAAAATTGCATGATGTGGTCACCAATCCTTTTTTTCTTCAATTCTCTACAGCATATATTTTACATTACCTGATCATTGTTTCTGTGTATTACTATGCAATTAATATATCAACAGTAAAACATATTAAAACGTGAGTGTGAGAGATGCAATTGTTTGAATCATAATTGAAACAACAGTGCAGATTATTTTTAAAGTTGCAGTTAATACATATCAATGAGTATTTTTTCCTTTGTTCTCCCCATTCCCTCGACTTTAATATACCCTTTACTGAAAAAAGGAAGTGAGAAAATGAGCCCTCTATTGGTATGCAACAATCATATTAATGGACAATCTTCCAACATGCAGAACAAAAAGAAAAAGAGTGCCACTTGCTTGTATTTTATACGGCTTGATCAAAACAATAGTGTAGGTGGATATATCTGCCTTGCTCATGCTACACATATACGGACAATAATCTATCAAACCGATAAACAATTAAACACTGAACTCAACCAACCCAAGCAGTTGATTGAGTTCTCAAAAGGAACAAAGCTATGCAATGTTCAAATCATAAAGTTCTCATTCTCAAGGTTACACTTTCATAAAAGTCATTTGTGCAGTACGAAAATCAATCAGTGTTGTGTTTGTGTTATCCGTCATCTTTCAATTGTCAGCTCTATGTAGCATGATTATCCATGGCATTTCCACTTGATGAATTGGACATTAACTAAAGGTGAAATGTTTTTTCTTTCCATCTTAACTTGCATTGCAAAGATAGTCTCCTTTTAAAGGCATCATAAGCCTGATGCACTGAGGATTTGACCAATTTGATGTTCATCAACTCCACCATCACCACTATTTCACGAATATAACTCTATTGAGAACCACCCCTACATTATCTCAGTAAAGTTTGGAAGATAAGATAGAAGTGAAAATCTGTTCTATGTGAGATTAAGATTCCTAGAGCCACTCTCTATATCGTTTTCTGCTCATAATTTCCCATTCAAAAAGAGGTTTTATCACATACTTTTCTAAGCTCACATTAACTTTTAGCAAAGTTGCATCTTCTAAATATTCTTTACAAAATTTAAATGTTCCCTAACCACGTATTTTTGAGTCAGAAATGTATAAACAGCTCTGATGATGGAAAAAAAATAAAGCATGAAATGTCATGACTTTCAAATTTAACATTTGATCCCCTTTTTACAGCCTGAGAGTTCTACTGAAACATTCTGCGTGTGAATAGATTTATTTTACAAAATGAAAAAGTGTCGTACCGAATGACCAATTCTATCTGACAAATCTAATCTACAAATGTGCTTCAACAAAACAAAACAAAAAAATTTGCTGCTCTATGGTTTGTTTGGTAACAAGGAAAAAAAGCAGTGCATTTTGTGTATATTAAGCATTTGATAAGAATAGCAAATTGAACAAAAAAGAGAAGTGAGGACTTGGGATATAGTTAGGACATGTAAGAAAAAGGCACTCACCTAATCGTTTAATGCTGATATTCAATTTAGAAGACCGCCAACTGTGGACAAAATTATTTTGATTGGGAAAATTTGTCATTTCTGACTGTGTCAGCTGTTAGTATGAACTCAGTTTTTAGGTTAATGAAACCATCACCAAAGAGTGGATTATAGTGCATCACAAAAAGGAAACTCAACTGGATACCAACAGCATATTGGAAATAAAAAGTTTGATTTTGTTGGAGGTTAAAAATGTTTATTGGTAGTGCCTTTTGTAAATACAGTGCCCTCAAAAGAGTTTTATTAATGATTTGGGATGATTTCATTTCAGATAGTTCTTTTCAAGAAGCTAATGATTACTGTATTAAAAGAGTATGGTAGGGTTACGGAAATGCCTCAGAATGTAACTTATCTCTTTGTTGATTAAAAAAAAACTTACAGTAATTAAACAAATGACCCGTCTTGTCTATTGATTTTCCATACACACAATTCTCGCTATCACCAATACGCCCCAAATGCCCAGATGAAGTCTGTTGGGCAAAATTTTGAGCCACTTCCAGTGTATGCCTACTCACGCAGTACACGTACTAAGCATGCGCAATGTGCTTACGTACTTGTCCGAAACCGATTTCGAGGTTCCTCAATTTTTGTGACGGCAGCAACGATAAACAAAAAAAAAATACAACAAACTATATTGACGACTAGATTGAAACAATTGAAGGCCCTCCTCCCCACAAAAATGTATGTCCGTTGGCTGTTTAAAGAGCCCTTATCGTAGTCCATTTTTTAGTTTTTCATATGAGTTTTCGAATTTGCCAAAGAACACCACCAATGCAAGTTGAAATTATTATCTCTATGCTTCTACTAGCTCTTGCCCATCACACATCCAAATATCTTCTTTTTAACAATATTTTTTGTAAAGATCCACTCAATAAAATCACTTGAAGAATGTATTTATCACTGTGATAATTACTAAGGGAAAATACAGTACACACGCACAAAATCAGCGCCGGCATGCACAGCGCAGCAGGACAAAAAAGACCGCAAGCAACTTGGCCATTAAACTGACCCAGAGGGCATTTGAAATGGGGCCTGAACGTAACGTACAGGTATTGGAGATAGCGAGAATTACTTACTGATTAGCAGGTAGCGTTGCTTCAGATATGGGAGCCTATATAGCATCAGCACATCCCCAATCATACCTTTGCTTAGCTGATCTTAAAACTATACTATATTTTTGAATCTCTGTAGCTTTTTCCCTCCTAATGGCTTGATAATCACATGACTTTTAAATCCACATTAATGCTCTGTACCTCACCCTCTTTTGCTTACACCCATGTAACACCAAATCATATACACCCATATATATTCAGTTAATATGTATGTCATTGTTACGATATTAAAACTGTAAATGAATGTAAATGAAAGCTCAGCTGCAACAAATATATGCCATGGATGCTATTATACAACTCCAAAGTCAACAAGCTTATTAAGCATACAACATTTCCGCAAAATGACCACAATAATAAGCATCATCCAGATGCATCATGTCTTATGTCCAGTTCCATTTTGAGCCAAAACTTTGACAAAAACATCAGTTTTACCATTGGAAACAATACAGGAAAATGAGTAAATTGTTCATCACATGAGCAACTAACTTTACCAAGAAAACTGCAAGCCATAGAAAGTATCAGATTCTATCATTTGCTCACTGTCTCCTTCCTCTCAGAATCAAGCCGCATCTCCATCTCTTAGCCATTAACTCACAATGCACAAATCATCATGACAATTAAACAAAATAAGGCATCACATATGAGCTTCAGATGTCTGTAATAACAACAGACGATGAAAAACTCCTCTTTTCTCAGGTGATTTTACAACACATTCCAGTATGAGAAACGATCTTAGAAATTTCATTCATGTTTCTATTCCGACATTAAAGACAGAAGATATTGTTAAGTTGTGTATTTGACACGAGTTCAGAAACACAGGATTCTCTAAGGAGGAACCTAGAAACACAAGCATGAGATGGATATATTCTCCATTTTGAGGTCTTATCCAGAACTATCATGGCAGTGGAACCTTTAATGGTCCTATATCAACACTTACGGTAAAAGAAAGAAATTCTCAAACATTTTGTCTTGTGATACATGGATCTACACTTGTACTGGGATACAGAGAACCAAAGACTAAGTGTAAGTGTAACCACACCTTATCAACCATCATATGTCCAATTTCATCATATGCTGTTAGAACTTCTTATCCAGTAAGCCGTATATACCCAGGTAACAAAATCGACATCACAAATTTTGACAGAGTTAGTTTACTTTGATTCATTGTATACTTTGCAATATATAAAATATGCAATCGGCTGAAGCAAATCTTCAGAGACATGAAGGCATGGTCCCAACCTAGTATGTTTCACAGATGTTGAATATACTATAACCCTCCAAAGCAAGCCCATGTGAACTCATGTATAAAGCATGATTGTTAAGGAGAACTCGAGACCTCGTCATCTCCATCGATTCATAAAAACACTATCTCAAAATTATTCTGTTCAAGCGATCGCACACAGCGTAAAGAGAGAAAGAGATCTTCCATTCAAGTAATTTAAGAGAATCCGCCGTTTGTTGCTGTTGGTTTTAGGAACTGTAATCATTGGTAACTTATACTTCACAATTGAGAGAAGGTTAATTAAAAGCTGTTAATTTGTGTTCTATATACGTATTTTATATTGATATATTAATACAAATATATAATGCTTATATGCATATAGGAGGTAGTGATACACTAAAGAAGTGACAGAAAGATGAGAATCCACCTACGAAAAAATAAGGACATATTCCTTCATGATTGAGCCACAACCACAACACAATTCATACACACAGTAAAATGATTTTTAAAAAGTTGTACATCACATATCACTACGGTAAAATAATGTTGTAGGTGGCAGAATGTTACTTGGGTTATTTTTTGTTTTACTTTACCAGAGGGGCTTTTAAAATGTGGTTTAATAACAGCATCATGTAGGAACGAGTCTCAAAGGAAATTAGTAAATTACTCCCCAAAATCTGGTCATTTTGACTATCATATCCCACCGCTGCTACCACTCTAATGGAAGATAATCTCCATTCGTTTTTTCATTGACAAGAGTAAATCATTTCTAGAGCTGCAGGCTTAATATTTTAATTTAAGTTAAATTTGTCTCTATTGGCACCATATAATTCTGAAATGACTAAGATTGTAATTGCTGATTACTTCATTATTTTTTAATCAACTATGAATTTAGCACACATTCCCTTTGCCAAAAAACACCTTATATCCATCCTTATGTCTGTACCTGTGTATAGAGGTACTTGTCACATCAGCAGCCATTACAGTTAAAGCAAAGGTTGTTAGAAACTTAGAATGATATCAGAACGTAAATGAAGTAACAGTTCTCTAAATCTAGAACCCTTTTATTCTAATATAATTTAAGGTTTTGTGGATATCGTTTCCCTATACTTTTACAAAAAGAAGAAGATATCAAGAAACCAATCTGTACTTGAAAATCATGAAGTGGGGATTACACAGTAGCAAGAGAAGTCAAACAATTATGGATTGTTAACCATCGATCTAGGTGTTATTTATCTAAATCTATATATATGCAGATATATTCTTTAAATTAATTTTGATCATTCCACATTGTCATATCACATGTACAATAACTTAGGAAATAAGAGGCACTTCTATCATCAGATTTCTTATGTTATCCTATAATAACATTGATTCTATTCAAATCTAATTGAAAAGATCTAATTGAACTGTTATAGGATGTTTTCTTCTAGGTTTTTCCTCTTTCTCAAAACAGAGCAAATGTCAGAGTCAGAGTAAATGTTGCATCAAATTTTTGAAGTATGTTTGCTTTTTGTTGTTGTCAAAACAGAACAGCTTCAGTCTCAGTATGTTCCTAACACACTTCCTTGTGGTACATGCTTCCTATTCTTGAAATAGGCTGATAAAAAGCAGTAGGGAGCTACATGTCATGACAATGATAACACAACATGAGGGCAGTAAACATTGCATTGCAAAGTACTTACATTTTCTGCATATGGTGGGAACATCTGTGGGGTCATGGAACCATTGTCTTCTCTGGGTGTCCCGGGCCCTCCTGGGCCGCCCGGTGGATTGCTTGCGGGTGAACTTTTCGGCATGCCATCCATCTCACCGTTCATGACAGGAGGAATGTCTTGACTGCCCATTGGCATAGGTCCATCAGGCCCAGAATTCATTGGAAAGTTCTGCTACAAAGAAGATATTGAAACAGAAGTTTAATGGACTTGGACAAGTAAGATGCATAGGCAGCAAAAGAATTTTTACTTGTACAGATATTCAAGAATGCCTCTTACTTCTTTTCAATTCATTAACATCGATCTGTTCCACGTTTATGCCCCCTCCCACCAAAAAAAAAAAAATCTTCTTGAACTTCGCATTGAAATACAAAGTTGCAGTCCTGACTGAACTGTCCACTGAATGGTACAAACTGCCTCGTCAATTATACACTAAAACATTCCTTGAAGTATATAGAAATCATATACTTTGATGAGTGGGCAATTATTCATGCTAGTCAATCTTTCTGTATTTCATTTTCATACACATGTTTGAATTTCTTGCATTTCAATGATCAGTCTAATGAAGTATGTAAAAAGCTTTGAGGAAACACCCAGGCCCAAATTCAAAAAGGAGGTTTGTAGACAAACCTAGGTTTATATGCGTCATATGAAGCATTTCGGACCAAGATTTGTCTGAACCTTGGTCTGAAACGCATCGAAGCGAGTCACATGATGCACATAACCCTAGGTTTGTCGACAAACCTTCTTTGTGAATTCGGGCCCCAGTGTTTAACAATGATTTACAGACCGACACATGCTTGATGTGAATATTTTTTTCTTTTATGCCAAATAGGTCAGACAAGATTTCTTACCCCTGGTCCCATGGCTCCACCAGGTACTGACTTCATCATTGAGAACATGCTGTCACCTGAATTAGAGGAATCTGCAAGGAGAAAGTGTGGAGCATAACTCGTCAGTAAGTAACATCTAAACAGTCAATGAACACATTCTTTTACAACCACAAGCATGCATTCCATCAGATCAGTTCTGTCGTTTAACTATTGTACATCTGCTCAAAGATCACTGTTAAGAATAATTGTATCTAAATATAGTTTATATGTAATTTATTGTAAGCACCTTGAGCACCCTCTGGGTTGATATGCTGCACATTATAAATGTCTTTATTATTATTATTATTATAACTTTGCCTAGAATTTTCCTAGAATACTTTATTTTAGTATATCAACTGCATAATTTTTTGGGGGGAATAGACATTATTCCAGTACCAGGGAGGAAGAGCTCTTTCTTCGTAGGTTCGTATATATTAGACATCCTAAATAGTTTACACATCCACTCTCTCATTTGTACATGCTTGTAAACTTCTATCTTTCATTTCTTTCAGTCATTTACCACTTCTATAAGCGGCCCATGACAGTGTCACTATCTGGTGCCTTGACCTCTGACCTCTTACACACTTCACTTTAATATTCATTTCCACTATGTGACACATTGATCAGGATGATTCACAAGATTTAATATATACATATTGTATTTATACACAGTAGTACACACAATAAAACACTGGGTATAGTTTTGACTTACCTTGTGGGCTAGGCATGATAGGAGTACCAGGAGGCCCTCCGCCAGGACCTCCAGGAGGACCCTGTGAGTCAAAATAATAGGAGAGAGAGAGAGAGAGCGAGAGGGAGAGAGAGAGCGAGAGGGAGAGAGAGAGGGGGAGGGAGACAGAAAGCAAGAGAGAAAGAGAGAGGGAGAAGGAGAGAGAGGGAGAAAGTAAGAGAGAAAGCGAGAAAGAGAGGGGGAGAGGGAATCGAGCAAGGGGTAAATTGGAACAGAGGGTCAAAGGTGAATAGAGAAAGACATGGGAGATAAGGGAAGAAAAAAATGACAATCGAAAGAAAAATAGAGTAAGTTGAATTTTTCTCAACACTACTTTTCATAGAGTTAAGGTATATCAGTTTAACTTTTAATCTTGAATTTTTACCATCAAAAATGCAATTATACTTCATAAAAATGCCAACAAAAATGTATCTACTATCTTCCTCAGGAATTTCTTCATGAAATATATATAACATATTTAAATGCTTAACAAATCATTCAGATGAAATATAACAGAAAATATTTATTTCGCTTAATTGTGACGATAAGTATTATTTTCTTCAAATTACAATACAGTATATTAAAAACCATTTCATTTCTAAATGATTCTATAACTTACTGGTACTGCATTGGGATTCCAAGGCCTTCCTCCCGGCCTGTAGGTAGAATAGAATTGAAAGTGTTAACATCATCAAAACATTTAATATTCAGTAACCTGTACCTATAATTCAGTAATTAGCTTGGCACATGTCATTTTGACTATCATATCCCACCGCTGCCACCAGTCTAATGGAAGATAATCTCCATTTTTTTTTTTTCATTTACAAGAGTAAATCGTTTCATATATAAGCATTGATTTAACTCAAAATGTAGTTTATCAACTTTATCAACTGATGCATATATTTCACAACAACATAAAACTCAGTAAGATCAACACACATCATTGCCCATACTGTGGCTATTCGTAAATGAATAAATGTAAGAAATACTGGTAAGCCTTTTCTACCCTTGATAATAAAGGTAAACTTACATTGACATTGGCATTCCTCCTGGCATTGAATTCAATGGCGCCCTCATTCCTGGACCGCCATAATTCTGGGAAAAAGGGAAAAAATAGATAACAAGATAAGAGTGGTTGGTAGATCTACACATTATTTGAGCAAACTTCTCTATTGAGTGAACCTTTGACAGCTTTGGCCCTTATTCATAAAGTAGACCAATCTCAATCTACGGTTAAAACCTAAATTAACAGTATTCATGGTCCCATCATGTCTAATGGTTGGCAAAAATAGACTCCTAAACATTTATTTATGCTCATTTTAGTCCATGGCAGATGTTTAAACCATGAATTAGACCATGTTTCAATAGCACCTCTTTTGAAAATTTGGGCCATTAATTCCAAAACAAAGGTAAGCGGTGAAGTTTCAAATTTGGGAATTGGTACCAGAAAGCTCAAGGTTTAAAACCCAGTGCAATGGCATCATGTTATTCAATAATACATTAGTCTAGAGTAACTTGTTTATGAATATAAAAAATATCCTTGTTGCTTACAGACAAGATACCATACAAGTGGTTACTTGCAAGAGGCTTTGAAGATTTATCTTCCTAATAAGGACATGCTTTCATTGTTTTGTTGATGTTTTATGGTTTCATGTTGTCTGATAAGATATTGTTAACCTTGAATGGTTTGTAAAGTGATGTAGATATTAAGCCTTTCTGTAAGCGGACAATTTTACTCCAGACTTGTGTTTTAAAGTCAATTAATTGAATATATTGTTTTCTATAAATTTGGCTAGTGTTGCATGTTGTTTTGGTCTCTGTATGTGGTTTGTTTACATCTCAAACTGCTAACTGACTGCTGTGCAGTGTTGTTCTTTATAGTGTACTGATATACTAATGAATAAATAGAAGGTAATGGTTAAAAAGTAATTTAAGAGAATACATATTTTCATTAATTTTGGAAATGGCTCCTGTTCCTGGAAAAACAGCTTCCGGCAAAAATTTAAGGACTGGGAGCTGCTTTTTTCAGATATATATATCTATAACCAAACTAATGCACCTCCCCAAAACTGCTTGGTTAGCAGTACAGGGTCTCATACTGTACTTGCTTGATCTTTCAATTCCATAAGTAGGACATTAATGAGCTTTCTGTAACTATATAATCAGCAACACTTTTTTCAAATGCATTCTCTTTTAGTTATAAGCCTTTCGGTCGAGCATACTTTTGGGTCCTATTCTACAGTCAGGACTATTACACAAGCAGGGGTGCAGTACACGAGGCAAAACAAAAATCGCTCCAAAAACAACACAAATTAAACATGTTCACACGAGATGAATTGAACTCAAACCCCTAACCTCTAAATCTAGACCCCATCAAAAAATATTATTATGTTTCCCTTCATGAGTTCATTCTAGATGAATTGATATTGGTACCAGAATGATACCTAGTAGGATTTATTCCTTGAAGCACTTCAGTGATGCTGTTGCTGCAGCTAATGCCAAGGTAATAATATTCAAAGTCATTTAGAGGTGCATAAAGATGTTGTATCATAGTTTGATACACCTTATAGAATAACAAAATATTATATAAAAATGATTAGATATACTTACTGGATTCATGGGCATTCTCGGGTGGTTCATCCTAGGACCCATTATACTCGGATGACCTGATGCAGGGAACAGACAAACATGACTCAATGGTCTTGTGCTCTTAAAGTGATACTGAAATGATGAACTTTCTGCCCTAGAGTACTGTTTATTTCATGGTCAACTTGCCAGCAGTTCATAACCCAATACCTAATTCCCACTTTGCATACAGAGGACTTGATGCAAGTACCAACAGCACAGCTAGTGAAGCAACTAGTTACAAGACCACTCTGCTACAGCAGATCTGAGATGAAGCTAGACGGGATTTTGTGGTTATGCTTCTAGTACAGTATGGCATAAATGATACAAATCATCTACAGCGTATGTAAAGCTGAAATTTCCCATCAGCAAAATGGTAATTAACAAGATTTTAGAAATCTATACCTAAAACCATGCTCAGAAAATGTCATAATTTAGTCTTATCCACATATATGCCAGACAAGAGATTTAACTGACAAAGTTTCTCCTGAAATATGAAAGAATTTGCTTTTAATCATAGCCAGCATCAGGATTATTTCATAGTTCAAGTTGTCCTGTCTTGCAGGTGGCATCAAATATTTTCAAAACTTGAATATCCTAGTGCTAGGTAATCATAGTACAAAAATATAGTACACATAGACTATCATATAGACTTGATTTGCTAACAGATACCTAGATGTTTGAACTAGTTTCACACCGTATTCGTAATACGTGTAAGAGGAGTATACATCTTTCTTTTCATATCTCTCGGTCATATTCCTCATATTGTAACTTGAGTGTCAGTCATTTCCCTTTCCTTTCGGACTCCTGTAAAACTCTTATAAGATGTTACCGCAAACTTCAGTATGTGTATCAAATCACATGTACTACGGTAAGGAAGGATATAATGGTAATGGCAAAAAGCAGGAAATAACTTTCTCTCAATGTTTACTTTACACCTTCATACAAAAACCTCTTCAACGTACAATTGCATTTGAAGTCTATTGCATTTTGAAAATACAATGTTAAAATCATTCTGAAGCAATATGGGAAGCAAGATAATATAACTATAAGGACATTCCTGAACATTACTCCCCCAATTCTGCTCCTGGATTTTACTTTATAATTACTTTATAATTAATCATTCTGTTAATACTTGCCCCCGTTATCCATATGTATTACCTTGAAATCTTTCTCACTGTAGTGTTGCACACACATTCTACACAGTATACATCAGTTCAACTACAAATTACACAAAGGATAAACAGTTCTGTAGAATGTATTCTAAGGAAACTTACCAGGTTGCCTTGAGGGATCTATTGATTGCATCATAGCTTGTGCTTGTGAGTTTGGTGCGCCCACTGCAGGCTGTATGGAGGAGAAGGAAAAACACAAGTGCATGTTGTCAGAATGTGTGCATTAAATTAGTGCATCGGGTCCTTCAGTGGGTAATGCAACAGGTCATTAGAAAAGGTCATCATCACATTGACTGACTCTTGATGTGGGGGGGGGGGGGGTTATAATGTCACCCCAAGGAAATTCTATTGCTAAAGACACCCAAAAGGCAATGATTCGATATCAAAAGAAAAAGAGCCTTTAAACATTAAATATATATTATTAGCCAGTTTGAATACTATTCTTATTTCTTCCAGGCATCTGACATGCGTGACAATGGGGAAATGATGCCTTGTACGTACGGCAAAAACTTGATAAATTTGCCATAAATTATTATGTTCAAGAACATCCATAGATTGTGTAGCTATTTTCATTTTCCGAGATCTCTGTTAAGGCTCAATCACATTTGCCATGGTAACACTTGTTGCTTCTTTCTTTTAATGTGTAAATGAATATTAAATTGGAGCATCAAAGTTTGTACATATATGCACTTAGCTTTATGTTTATAGATACTAAAATGGGAAGCGTATAAGAATTTTACTTGTAACAAAAAATCATTGTGGTTTACAGTGACATTTATCTGAACAAGACTTTAAAGCTTTCCGGGGATTAATGCTCAATGCTCCAGCTTATCCTCTTTTTGTTTAAAAAAGTAAAAACTATGATGGTATTCAAAATCCTATGTGTGGTCACTCTGCAGCTTGCAACCTTTATTTTGTTTAACCAGTTTACTAATGAAATTTCCATTTCCCATCGACTTAATACAGGAACCATTCTGTTCCAGTGGGCAGTGGGTTAAGGGAGTCTTACCTGGTTTCCTGGCATTCTGACTGGCCCTCTTGGTCCCCCAGGATACCTTGGAGACATGAAAGGCTGCAGAGGAGATATAATATGAGAGATAAACAACATTAAACATTGGATACAAACAGAAGAGATATCAAATGAGAGATAAACAACATTAAGAATTGGATACAAACAGAGAGGATGGAAGATGAGATATAAACAATATTGTGAAATGGACTGGATAAAAACAGAGAAGATGAGAGATGAACAACATTAAAAATTGGATAAAAACAGAGAAGATGGAAGATAGAGATAAACAACATTGTGCATTGGTTTGAAATTATATGAAGGGCTACCAAAAAGAAGGGCTTGAAAATTAACAAGTGCCTGGGACACATTGGAGCATAAAATCAAAAAGTCCAGACCCTCATTATTTCAAAACTTTTAAATAGGGCTCATGCGTACAAACTCTAAAAAGTTAATACCGACAAACTTTTGGTCCTGGTGTGTTTCGAATGTTGTAAAATATTTTGTTTTCATTTCGATTTGCTTACAGGTGCATAATACAATTATTTAAAATGATAAATAATCAGCTAGGTCTAACCAACTGTCTACAGTATATAGAAATAGAGCCCAAATTTCTCTGAAATGTAATTCCGTTACCGTGGAATTGCCCATATGTTGAGAAATAATGCATTAAGCATTGGTTAGAAACATCACTCATCAAAAGCTACATAATACAATAGACATAAGGGGGAAGCTAAGTATAAGCTGGAGATCTAGAAATTGCTTTAAATTATCCAAGGTACATGTACAGTACATCAGGTGATGTATAAACATCATTTGAGGACTGGATACAAAATTGTCTTACTATCGTTAAAACTCTCTTCGGTATAGGGGACAAACAACTACAATTAAACATACATGTAATAGGGCACATTCTTCTCTGTGATTACTTCTCTGCTGAAACACCACAGACATTTGGACAAGCCCTTGTCTCTCCTTGCAAAAGGGTCTTCATATTGTTTTATTACGAGTATAAATCTCCCAGGACATATCTAGATGCGAGACATGGTTTCAGAACTCATATGAGGTTATCGGCAAGTTCCAGGTCAACAGCCGCAAAATGTTTTGTCATAGATTTGCATTTAAATGATGCTTTATTCCTTAATCAACCAGGAATATGCAGCATCCCACTTCATTCAAGGGATCGTATTGACATAACCACAAAGGTCATAAGGTCACTTTTTACATATGATTCCAAAGCCACACCGCCAAGCTCAATGCAAATCCCTGCACTTTTTAATTGCAGTCATGGGTCGGTTGGCATAATACTATGAATGAAACCCAAGGATTTTTGGTTACACACCCATTGTGCACTTTATCATATGTCACTAAGGAAGGGTTTACGGTAGCTGTTACTGTGTAAAGGGAATTACATTTTGTCAGAGGAATCCATACAAAACAAAATATGTGTAGATATTTATGTTTAATGTCACACTTTAGGAGTCTGAAAGGAGGTCCAAGTAACAACGCACATATATTGAATCACTATTTACCAATACTATTACAAAGTGCAAATAAAGCTACAAAGACATTCATCATCTCATATCAATAGAAAGCAGTTGAGGAAGTGGAAAGAAACCCTTTCATAAAGAGAAATGTATAACTATGTTGGATCCTATGTAACAATTAAACCAAATTAACATAGGAAACATTATTAAAGAGGAAATTAATTCATGTAACAGACTGTGAATAAAAGTCAGTTCTAAACAACAAGGCGGGACACACATCTATAACGGAGCCACAAGCAACAAAACGATGATGCCATTTCACAAGTACACCCTTCAAGTGCTGCAACCAGCAACCTTTAGAAATCAACACTTTGGCAAGGACATCGACCCGCAGTTTTGAAGGTATACCACAAATAAAACATCTTTAAAAGTGGAGCTATGACAGTCTTTTAATTCTGGGATTCTATTCTCAATTGAGTCACTTCATTGCTACTTTCTTCTTTTTTCTGGATGCAGATGATGCCAATTTACAAGCACACTTTCATCTAAGGCTACAACGACACGACTTCTGTACACGGATGTTCTGTGTAATCATCTGTTCGACAACTACATGTGTACTATTTCTCCTACACGTTAGGGCTGTGCACAACATTGTAATGAGGTACCAGAGTACACTCCCAGGCTCACAAGCGAATACTCGAATATTCGGACGCCATGTTTTTTTTATAATTTTTTTGAATTTTTTTAAATTTTTTAATTTTTTTTTAATTTTTTTAATTTTTTTATTTTTTTTAATTTTTTTTAATTTTTTTTGCCACTACCATACCACTCGGCAGTTTCCCAGGTCCCTCGCCGAAAACGCATGCAATTTTACTTTGAGTTGCAGTTGAAGGCGCCGATATAATAAGAATAATAACAGTAAACAATGCTGTTTTAAAAACCAAAGATGGCAGAATAATCCATTTTCCTCCAAGTCCAAACAGAAATCTGGACATTTGGTCCCAGTTTCTGAAAGGTGAGTTTGACAGTGCTTGAGTTAGGAAACATTTTTACAGACGGTACCATGCCAGCGGCCGCCGCTCTCCCTGGCACGGGTAAGCGTGGGCCTGGACATTTTTTTTTTTTTGCGGCCGAATATTCGGGTACGAGAAATCGTGCCCGAGTAGTTGTCAACCGTGCGGGTACTCGAGGATTCGACTACCCGTCGCAGCCTTACTACACGTGTACACGCAAACAAAGCAGCATTAGGATAGTTTTTGAGTATTAAAAGCTGCTCAGACGACCTCTATTGACTACCAAAATACACAATTATGCACAGCCTTACTTTCATCCCATTGATTTTTGTTTGCATTGACAAAATCAACATATAATAATAATAATAGGCATCTCTATAGCGCCATCTATCTAGAAATTCTATTCAGAGGCGCATTTATTATTACGGTACCCCGGCTTTAGCCTAGCTGTCATTACAGCGCTCCAGCATTTCAAGGAATTAATTCCTGCCAGGTACCCATTTACATCACCTGGGTTGAGTGTGGCAAATGTAGATCAATGTCTTGCCAAAGGATATTAGTGCCGCGGCGGGACTCAAACCGCAGACCTTGTGATCGACAGTCCGGCAACATATCCACTCGACCACAAAACCTCTACATACCTACATTTACAAAAGAATTTTTCCACATTATTTTAAAAAAACATACAAGTACCGGTACTATAATTTCCTAAATCTTGGATAAGAGAATACTAGAGCTTAAAGTAACTTTAATATGAAGTTAAGGCATCATTACTTCAATACATTGCCTTAAAATGGAACCTAAGATTGCCCACGGCAACTGCTGGGAAGGAAATCCACATAGAAATATCTAGTAGAGTATCACTGATTGGTTCTTAAAGCCATCTTGAATCTCTGTTCTAAAATTTGCATTTGACCTTTTCAAGTTTCAGGCAAGATTTGAACATGAACAAAAGAGGAATTCAAAGCAGAGAGAAGGACACTCCGAGCTGTAATATACCTCAAAGCAAGAGACCCATCCACCGTCAAAAACTTGGTGTCTTCTTTTGATTTGTGATGCTGCATGGATGGATGAAACATGACTACCTTAAGATTTGTAATCCTACTGCTGCTGCTGCCCTGTTCTGAGACAAGAACTGGATGTACTGTGTTTTAATACATGGTGCCATACCATAGGATCAGATCTGACAAACCTGAAGATTCTTATGTAACTATTCCAGCAATATTTTAATTGTGCTGTGTGGATGTCACAGATATCAATCCAATAGGCCAGTTTCGTAATGTATTCAGAGACCTTTAAATCGCATTACGTAATCGGAGGGTCGGACAAGCAAAGAACTCGCGGTGCGTAGCAGACTACACTTTGCGTGCATACCATACATGACTGTGTTCGCTAGGTGTGATTTTATCGTTTTTTTTCGCTATTTTGAGAGAGAGAGAGAGAGAGAGAAGAAAAAGGAGGCAGTTTCAAACTTGAATAATAAATATCTTTGAGATGTGATTTTGTTCTTCATACATTTGATCTTTAAAATCGCTGAGTCTTAGGCAAGAATAATAGAAAAGCATTGCTGGTACAGAACTAGCGATTCACATCTATGATCTTGCAGCTACACCTGTTCGGCCAAGTCCCCGGAACGGGCAGCGCA
Source organism: Strongylocentrotus purpuratus (assembly GCF_000002235.5). Taxonomy (NCBI): domain Eukaryota; kingdom Metazoa; phylum Echinodermata; class Echinoidea; order Camarodonta; family Strongylocentrotidae; genus Strongylocentrotus; species Strongylocentrotus purpuratus. Next base: position 7,460,831 of record NW_022145609.1, read on the forward strand.
CGATACCCCCTCAAAAAGAAGAAAAACGAGGTCGATGATGCTTGAAAGCTAGCCAGTGATGAAACAGAAAGCGAAGCACCAAAATATAAGTTAGCTAGCCGATATCGGTAATTTCCATTCAATTTTGCATTTACCTTAGCTTGAATCTGAGTACAAATTTGGACGTAGAAATGAAAGAAGTGATGAACTATTTCCCACTCGTTCGCACACACAGTCACCTCTGCTTGCAGAAGCGTGCGCGCGTACCACGTGTTCGTGTTCGTGTAGGCGCGATTCACATTTTCAAAATGAAAACAATTTTACGGATTACAAAATGTTTGTAAAACGCCTCGATACGGACTATTTCAAGGCGGACGAGAAACGGCTAACGAGAAGCAAGCACTGGCAGCAGAATCAATATTATTATCAAAAGCAACGAGAAATAATGACAATAAAGGTAATAATATAATATATATAAGGTCTAATTGTTAATAAAATAATATTTATAAAATAATATCGTCCGATGACAGAGAGCTAGAATAAGAATGATGAATAATGATAAACAAATAATTTTGAACGGAAAAAATGAAGAAAAAGAATGAACAAGGAAAAAGAATGATAGAGCAATGGAAAAAGGGAATAATAAACGTAGGCCTAATAATAAAAAAAAACCTTATGATGGCAAGGAAGAAGAATCAGGATGATGAATAATTTTATTGTTTAGAATAAGATTAGGAATTAAGTTTGATTTTCATAAAATAAAAGTTAATAGTATTAGACTACTATTATGCCGGACCTTCGTTATTCAACTTCAAGAAGCAATCATTATTTAAAAAAAACATTTAAAAATAAAATTGTTATTACATTTTTTATTAGATCTAGTCTAGATTTCTACTTTTTATTTGTTTATTAAATATATTTTTTCTTTTTGTTCAAGTTGGTATGTTCTGTCTTTTTGCGTCGGTTTGACCTGTATAATGTAGTCACAAGTCGCTATCATGAGCTGCCGAGAGCTAACTAGAGGGGGGATTGTCCTCGGTTTCTCCAGGCCACATAATCTATGGCCATCGGGAAATATCAATCGAAAGTCTTCAAAACTCTTAAAAGTCTTCAGTTTTCGACGATCATAAATGCATGGTCCGCCATATTCCCTACTAGATAATTGAATACGTCATAGGTCCCAAAGTCAGGAATATCGTCAAACTTAAGGGAGGTATGTAACCAGTTCACTTAACGAAAATCCTGCCCGTTGTAATTTCCCCATACAGTTACGTCTACCGAGTGACACGGACCCCGTAGGTCAGGGGCTACGGGCAGGCTAGTCCGCTAAGTACTGCGGACGCTAATTTAACGAGTCTTTTTTCGGGTGTACACCGTAGTCGAAACTCCTCTTTTTCTTAGAAAATATTGCAGCTGCCTGAAACTCAGCTTGATGAATGGCAAGTTGGAAGACATTTCCGGCCAAAACAGAAATTCATATATATACACGCAGTTTTGATAGAAAGATATGAATGCAATTTAACGGCAAGAACCGACAATCTAATACACAATGCACAGATTCAAAATGGTGATTTGACAAAGCTTGTCGGGCTTGGTTACAGTAACCGCGCATTACGTAACCGCCGAAACTGGCCTATTGTTGCAACTGTGTTTGGAGATTGGATATGACATTTTCATGCTTTTCACTTTCATTATCTATTTCAATTGTACAGTATTTGCAACACAAGAGATGAGGTCTACCACTACCAGGAAAACCATGATATATTTATGCTCCACAAAAGGATTTACAAAACCACTGGGAGATTCTGGGAATATTCTCATACATACAATTCTTAGAACTACATCCAAGGACAAGCCAGACCTGCAGGTGTATTCTGATCATTTTTATAGGCTGCCACCATGTTCTGAAACTGCTGATTTCATACTAGTCTCATGTGTATATATCCCAACATGACTACCAGAAGAGTATGTATATGAATATTTCACACCAAATGATGAGACATGACTTAACCGAAGAACTTGTGTACATTATCATAATTCTTGGTGTTAATCAGTTGATACATGTAGGTTTTGATCCCACCACTGCCACCAGGTTCTGTAACATTTGTTTAGTTCTGACAAGTATCACTGTATATCCCAACAGATGAGACTGAACTACGAGAAGCTTCTACGTCTATTTCAAATTCTTTCACCAAAAGATGGTTCATGAAGATCCCAAGTGCATTTCATAATTCTTGGTGTGGCACCAATTTTCATAAATTATTGATCCCACAGCTGACACCATGTTCTGAAACTTTCTACTCTATTGTCAAGTTCAGACTAGTAGTACCATTTCCATATCCCTACAGATGAGACCTGACTACAAGAAGATCCTCTTTCTATTCTAATTTCTTTCACCACAGGATAGTACATTGCTTACTTGACCCTGGGTGCTTTTTTATATTTCTTGTTGCTCCACCAATTTTCATAGGTTTTTTATCCTACCACTGCCATCACGTTCTAACGTATTCTACTCATTATCATTTTAGAATATTACTATTCCGATATATCCCAACTTCTGCCACCATATTCTGAGACAAGATTTGACTTCAACTGTGTGCACAGCTCTATGTTTACTATTGATCTCAATCTTATATAATCTACATGTACCGGTACATGTATTTCCAAAGAGGCGAGAGATGAGAGATCTACATCTTCTTTCACATCTACGCCATTTACGCCAATGGATAAGACAAACTACCAATATTATATCAGAGCTGCCTCAAAAGCTCAGGCATGGCTTACAGATCATCCAGGACACATTCTTATAAAGATGTGGTGCTGCACCAACAGATGAGAAAAGACTAGCTGTAGAACTTATGTACATTCTCACAACACTTGGTACTGCGTCATAGGACAAGACACAACTACAAGACGGTCTTGCATCTTGTCACTCATGTATTTGGTGTCACACTAAAGGATGAGATACAACTAACTGAAAATCTATGGTACATTCTAACAAATTTCATGGTTGTGCCACAGGATGAGACAGAACTACTGGAAGACGGTACAAGTTGCTCTACTAACCTGGTTTCCATCCATCATGTTTGGATTATGATGAGGAGACGACTGTTACAAAAAGGACAAGATTTGAGTGGCGGGAAGCAAAAAGAGAGAAAAGCAAAAAAAAGCATGGAATTAGCGAAACAGCATGGAGAGTAACGTTTCTTTGAAATAATATTGAGTATTGATATGACATTAAGCAGGATTTAGACTAGAAGACATTTAGAGGCAACCAATTACCTCAAATGCACCGACATAAAAAATAAACTAAACATTCTTTGAAAGATATACAGCATGGTTTTCTTAATCATAGCAATGTTTTTTAATCATTTCCTATCAAAAAATTTATTTAACACTTTCAGAGTCAGGCCATGGATTAAAAGATATCTACACATGTATGAAGATCCATTATAAGGGACAGTAAAAATTTGCCACATTTTGGTATCTGGCTCTATGTTGATTTCACACATTTTAGGATTCAACAAGAATTGTCAAATGTAAAAGCTTTGAAAGCTTTGACAGCTGTCAGTTTCTACCTTAAAAATTAACCACGCAAATGACTAAATCTGACATTTTAGAAAAGTGTATGCATTCTAAAATATCCCATTTCCCATAAGAGAAAATAACTTTAAGGTTGTCACTTGTCAGAGTAAAAAAACAAAGGTACTCCCACACATATATCCTCAGAGTTAAGATTGTGAAAATACGTCCTTCTACTCTGGGATGTGGCTAAGGTATTCTAAACTTTATCATGGCTCTCAAATATGCTTTTTCTACATGGCAGAGATTCAACTCCGATCCCATTCAAAGGGTACTCGGTGACAATAGTATTAATATATTAGCAGGGAAAAACCAGGATAGGACATATGGGTTACATACATGTATAGTTGTATACACTTGTACAAATAGACAGATTATTTTCTTGATAACATATTTTGATTTTGACAGTCTTTTAAAGAAAATACTTTTGAAATATTGCTGTTAATTTTTCCCCTTATTTTAATAATCAATATATAATGTTAATAAACTTGGAGATCAGAAAATGTGCAAAAGCTTGGAAGCAGAGCAGATTAAAATAAAAATTAGTATTTGTGAATAGTCATGATTGACAATTGATAATTAGGTGTTAAATTGTGGGAAGAAATAATAACTCGTTGGTGCAGATGACTAGGTGCTACATGTAAATTAAGCATTAGTAAGGAATTTACTTACAAATGTATACAAAGCATATTTTTGTGTACCATATTTGGCCAAGGTCTTTGAATGGTTTTGAAGTGACAACAGTACAATGAAACATAGAACTGTATGAGTGACATTTTAAAAGAAGAACTGGATATTGACAATTTGGTTTATTTTTCTTACTCTAGCTCTAAATACCTTTTACCAATTCTAGTATAAATTATCACCTAGGTGTTGTAACAATTTGCATAAATAAAGGATTTCTACTTTACTAGAAAATAATTGATAAGAGATAAAGATTCTGTAAACAGTTAAAATCCCTTGTTGGTAAGGATTCCAAAACATTTCAGCCAGAAAAAGTATGAGGAAACTAATGCATTATCAATACCAGTTATGGTAAAATTGGAAGTTTGTGTGAATCATTCAGGACAGCGACCTTCGTACATGGCAAAAATTAAGCACTGGGATTCAACTATTTTATGGCATGAAACTTTTGCAAAGCTTTATCACTTGCAATCTTGGCAAATGTTTCTGGTAAATAAAGTACTAATTTCCATTATCTGCAAATCATAAATTACACTTCATGAATTACTCTAAATAACCCATATATTGCAAGGGAAGTTGTATATGTACATGTACATGCCCATTTCCACTGTTACACTTCTAATTCATCCATGTCAATTAAAGGTATGGTAATACAAAGTTTTGGGAAATTTTGAAAATTGGGTGGATAGTGATTCTTTACAATTTTGATATATTTGGATGCCCCTGTGGATTTTTTATAAGTTAATGACAACCATTTTAATACACAGGGTTGCATATCAAGCAATTTTTGTAATGTTCTTAATGCAATTACATAAACATTATCTAATGAAGATTGTAGAAAGAGGGCTCTACATGTTTCAGTTGTTACTGGACATACATGTACTATTCGTAGAAATGAAATATACAGAATTTTACAGCAAATGTACCTTGCTTATAGTGTGACAATTGTCAGTCCTTAGCATAAACACTATATGTTTCACCATCAAATAAATTTATTAGTAAATTGATGAACATCAGACATCAGACAATGGACTGACAGAACAATGATATGATGAACAGACCAAACGTCAATATCACGTAATGTTATCTGACTATACAGAGGACCTGTAGCTGAGCCAACAATGACAAAATACATCCACCTAGGAGAATAGAATGGTTTTGACTTTGAAATGGCTGGCTATCATAACGAGCAATAGTAGCCATGACCATGCACAGCCATGAACGGAATGATCACAACGTACTACTATGATCCAAACACAATGCCTTCCATATTTTCACAACGTGTAACGCCCAGGCACCGGGCACTATCAGCAGCATGGACAGGGGTCTGGAGGTAGCCACGTTGAGCTTTTGACCTTTCTCCAGTCATGGTCCGGATATGAAAATGTCATGCAAAGTTATCACCCTCTCATATTGGGCCATGATCGGACACCTTCGTGTAACCTAATCACATGCCCATAATAACATCAAAAACTTATTGAAACAGGGTCTGCTAAAACAGGCAAGATGAAAATCAACCGACACGGTAGACCTGCAAGATAATACTCGTACTGTGTCTCAGAATTGACCAGATACTACACACATCTTGAGTGATCTTCAAACAAGCACAGATTACAATATTTTCCTCATAATAATAATACATGAGTAATTCTTGTCAAGTTCATGCATAAATTGTGACGTAGACACATATTGCTGTGACAACTGCTCTGTGGTCAATTTCCTAAACTAAATTTCCTTTCTAAATTCAAACCTAGACCAATTGCTGATAGCTACGTGTAGCTAGATTCATAGCTCAAAACTTAAACTAAAACCACATGTGCAACCCTAACCCTAACCCAACAATCCTAACAAAATCAAGCCGAAAGCAATTGTCTCTTGAACAAATGCCAGATCACTACAAAACAAAAGAATGTGTACCAGGTATTTTGTATTTATTCATGTCCAAATATTTCCAAGCGCAAAAGGAGAAATGCTTCCATAAATAATTTTTATCCATAACAACACATATATTTCTTTCAAATTGTTGTTCTGTAAATTTGATCATATAATCTTAAACAATCAGCTAAAATTATTTGTTCCTTACACCTCTTTATGATGCACATAAAGGAAAGGTTCAATCTATTCTTGCTATGCATGATCCAACCCTAAAGCAAGCAAATGGCTGAAAGCAATCCCTGTGAACGGGTATCCAAAATACAGATATCTAGCAAATCTATTCTTCTATCCCCTGACCTTTCCCCAGATATATATTTACCAGGTAAGGCATCTACGCCAGTGAAATTCAATTCTTCACTTCAAGCAACGTGGCTCTGTAGCTAAAGGCTAATTCTTTCGGGTCTTTCTAGGCAAAGACGTAATATAAAATGCTGCATTCACGGTGCAGAGAAAAGCTTTGTCTTAATCATTTTGCTTTCCACGTATTGTTAGGCAGGTACACAGTATGAACACATATTCATTTCAACTTCAACATATTAATAATACTTCTGTTTCATATTGATCAATACATACAGTGGTGCTCTAACAAAATAATTTATGGTTACAGTATAAAGGTGTCATGCCAGGGCTAGTGCTAATGAAAGTTAGGAAGAAACTATATTTCATAGTATACATGTAGGTACTGGTAGTACCAAACAATTTTATGATAGGAATAGTATGTTAAAAGAATTAAAGTTATTGCTATTTCAATTGCAAGTGTATAGGGTAATGAGTGAAACAGAAATCATGTGAATATAATGTAATTATGACAAGTGCAGTTAAATAATCACCTTCATGTGAATGTAAATGGAATATCAGTGAAACAAAGAAAAATCCATTCTCTGTTAGTATCTTACTAAAATCTTGCCAAACATTCCATAATGTTAAACAGAATTTGGCACACTTAAACTACTCGTATAATGCAACCATATATATTAGAGTAAAGGGACATTTTGTGGCTTTTCAATTTCTTAGGCTCAGTATCATGAATGACATTACTGGTGAATACTGCTGGGGCCTTTGCTAACCTGAATGGAAGATATCATACAGCAGTGATGGTGGAGGCCAAAAGAACCTTGGGAATATCAGTACCCTTACCTTGAACTAATGCAGCATTTCTTTTAGGTCTTGGACCCTACTGTACATGGAGACCTACATTACGTACGTAAAATGTTCATACACTTCAAAAACCTGGATGTTGTATAACACCTCCATGGTATCTGTATTATGGCCACATCTGAGAGTTGGTGGACTGCTAGTGTCCAATAAAACTGATTCAATTCCACTTTTTTAGGTTTCATACTTTCATTGCTAATGCAGTATCAACACCTCTTTTGTAATATATTATTGGTAATACATTTGTTTAATTGGATATTGGTGTTGTTCTAACAAAACCAAACAAAAGGCAATAAAACTAAATTGCACATTTTCAAAGAATGTGGTGGCTATTTTGTGGTAGTTTACAGCACAATATTTCAATCACAAATTACATTGCACTGAGATTTTCCATTTCACAAAATGTCCTTCCTTCAAAATTTACAAAGTTGTCGTTTACGTTTGTGCAAGTTTGCCGTGAAAGTTTCTGGTTTCATATTATTCAGTGTGGCCATATCATAGATACCAAGAAGGTGCTTAATTAGCACCCTTGTTTCTGCATTGTTCTTCTCTATGAAGCTCTTACCTGAAAGAAACCTGGCATGGGCCCACCAGGCATGCCATCTGCTCCTTGGGGGATCTGTCCCATGACTGAGTTCGGGCCTGCCGCACTCTGTAAAAAGAAAAGTAAAGTAAAATCAGATTCATAGAACAAGTTAAAGTGACAAACTACATGGAGGCGAGGATGATTTAAAGGGGGTGTAGCATGACGATACTATATGTCTTTCCCGTGGCCTGACTGTGGGCCAATCAGGTATAATACGACTTGGACGACGCAACCGCAGTATTCACGTGAGTGCAACATACAGTAAGTGGAAGTTGTGGAACCGAAGCATGAGGAGAATTTCGGTCTGTTTCGCGCACGCTAGTGCGCGCTGACTGTTAATCAAGTCCCTTCGTTTACGTGCAGTTGTCCAAAAGAAGTGGTAGATGGCATTAACCAGGATTTGCCATGCTACATCCCCTTTAAGCTCTGTAAGGTGGAGATGATTTAAACACCATAAGGCTTATAAGGGGCTCTGGAGGATTCTTTAGATGTAGAAATTGCAACCAAGAAATTTACATACGAATCCCTCAAAGAACTCCTGTTTAAAAGATAATAAATCTTACCCTGAAAAAAGTATGGAGCATAACAGTATAATAAATTCATTCTAAAATGTTGAAAGACACATATTGAAAATTTGAACAATCAACATTTATTTCACTATGACAGATGTACATTGGCCTTTCTTTCTTTGGTTACACAAAGACAACACACATTCACACCATAATCTTAATCTCTTTGGCAAATACACGCAATAGGAGAGGAAATGTGCCATTGTTCTCTAAAGATTCCATGTTGAGGAAAAACATTTCAGTCAATATCCGTTATCATATTGCTTCACAAAACATCCAGTGGTGATTTTCTACAACGGGATTCAAGAAATCTCACCCTTATTGCTACATTTATGCAACCTCGTTAAACACGCAAGCGTCCTGAATAAACTATGAAAGTATATTATGACATTTAATTCTTTGTTTTGTTGTTATGATAAACCTAATTGTCAGCTATTACCGCGAAGTTGTGCAAACGGCCGCTATGCTTATCGCAAAAGCAAACGTATCCCTTTCTTGTTTTATGTCAAAATTATGAACTTTCAAATGGTTCCGGTGCTTTGTTGAAAAGCTGAAACACAGGAAATGTAGTATGTGGCAATTGACGAAGGTGGTTTCCACCGCTTCCTACTTTACTACTCGCAGTAGAGAGCTGCCATTACTTAAAGAGGACTCATGACAAAAATAAGTATGTATATTTTGTTACAAGACATTAAGTCATTTACATAACGAGACATCGAAATGGTTAAGGAGACAATCTACATGTATTTTGGTAACGAGCTGGTTTACACAAAAGCATACAAATAGCATTACGAAAGATTAGTTAAAGCCTGAGAATTATCCATTTAATGATAGGAAAGATTTGAATTCTTAAAGTAGTAAATGACCACATGCAAATGTTCCATAAATTTCATATATTTCTTCAGAAATGTTTCATTATACATGTGCCCTACAGTAGGTTACCATGCAGACTCAAATGTACAACCCATCCCCCCACCCCCTCTAAAAAATAATAATAAAGATCTATCTCTTTATCAGAAAGCATTAACATGTAAATTAATTGAATTTACAAGGTAAATAGAAAACAATTGGGAGAGGAGCTTAAAAGGGGCATCACAGAGTCCCACGTCTGTAGGTTGACGTACAACTGCATTGAGTAGTCTACACAAAACTTGCTTGTCCCATTGACGTTCTGGTATTCATATATTCATATGTGTATATAATTATTTTGTGAAGCTGATATTTCAATAGTGTAGAAACATTGAACCCCAAATATATAGAGCAAAATATTGTTTTGTGATTGGTTTCCTTTCAAAAAAGGTTATTATTTTTTTTAAAGGATCAATTTAAAAATGATTTGCTTTTCAGTCAGTTACAGTAGTTTTGATGTTGAAGTAAATGAGGATGACAGCCTTTGTTTTCTTCGAGGCAGTAATCCGAAGTGAAACTGTGAAAGGGAACAAATTTTCTGTAAAGCAAATGTAGATGTACTGTATTGTGAACTACATGTACATGTACATACACATACAGGTTTGTAGACCCAGAATGTAATTATTATTATTATTATCGTTATGATGATCATCATCGTTATCATTGTTTTTAATATTATTGTTGTTATTCTTATTCTTATATTACTATTTCTAATCTAACTATTATTATCATAATCATCACTATCATAATCATAATTAATCATAAATATCATATTTTTTTAAAATCAATGTTATTACTACTATTATGAATATTTTTATTACATTTATAAAATTAAACTTTGCTCATTCATTATTTACCTATTCCAAAGGCCGTTACATGTAACAATGAGCGAATTAATAAGACAGGGGCTGAGGGCAATATGCCCTGGAAAATATACTAAACTCATATGAATGGTCCACTAAAAGTAGACACAAGGTAACTGACATTGACATAACGTCACTTATTACGGTATAATAGTATATGCATAACACTGCCAAGACATTACATTTTGCACTTTGGCAGCTAAGGATATTCAGTTGGCTAAAATATAGCAATTTTTCCTACAAAGTATGTGTGTGCATGGCTGTGTACATATATTTGTAAGTTCATCAAAACCTTACAACTACACCTATGGCTATACTTTCATACAAATTATGTAAGAAAAAAACAATCCCACAAAAAGTCAGATATTATACAAGTAGACCTGTAGTATAGTCACTTTACTACTGCAAAATTGGCAACTGCATGTACACCTGTACAATGTATATTGTAAACTACACTGTGTAGCTCACTTAGTATAACACAGCAGGGCCTTTAAATATATATATTTCAGTTACAAAGTCTTGTTGACTCATTTTCATGAAAATGAGTTTTCAGCATTTTGACATGTGCATGTACTTACTGATAGGAACATATAGCAGTATACACTGTGCATATATATGTATATGTTTACATCTATTGCCAACACCAATGGGCATGCACACTGCCTACATGTACATGTATGTTCGGTGTGTTTGTGTACATGTATGTCTCTCTTTGTATTCCCTACTATTCACTTATTGTGAGGAAAAGAATTTGTGTATTCACTCACATGTGTGGAGTCTCTGTACACCCAAGCCAACAGTGAATGAATGAAAGTGTGCATACATAATGAGACTACACAATGAAGGGTGAAACAGAGTAGCTCTTCTCCCTTGTGACCTCACTCCCTGTGGAATCTTCCCTGTGTAGCTAATTGTTTACTACACATACAGAAGATGGGCATATAGGCCTGTTTGTCCACTTTGGACAAGTGTGCCTGGCTTTGTGATTCATAAACTAAATTGAATCAAGCTTGCCAAAATTCACTTGCTATAAGCCTCTGGGCATCCTTTTGTTAACGTACATTAATATGAAAATATAAGACTGGAATTATGCAGAGGGTCTATACACTATTATCATGCAGGAGTATGCACTTTGTATCCATATATCTCCCAAATATTTGAATACACCAGTTAACGGTTACAACAGTAGTCATGCGCAGACATGGGCGCCATTTTAACTTATGAGTAAACACAGCACTGACCTCTAGAGGTCAGTGGTTTACGGGTAAATTAAGACGGTGCCCATGCAAATATGATGTGAGGGCACAGCGCGGGCAGTGACGCAACAATACATGCGCATCTGAAAACATTGATGACATCACTGCCTGCGCTGTGCGCTCACATCATATTTGCATGGGCGCTATTATTTTTTACGCATAAACTACTGACCTCCAGAGGTCAATGGTTTGTTTACCAGTAAATTAAAATGGCGCCCATAACCGTAAACTGGTGTATTGGTTGTGGCGTTTACATTACAACTTACAAGCAAGAACCGTCAGTTTTTCTCCCATTCCAGAATTTTTGTCTGAAGTTCCACAGCAACTACCACCACAAAACACCTCAACACAAAAAACCCACCTTTGGATTGAGGTGTTTGCAAGTGTAAATGCTCGCTTTCAAATCATCAGTGAATTATTACGTTTTGTTCTTGGGTGACTATTCTTGCTATCCGTGCTATCAAATGCAGAGCAGCGACAATTGGCACCTGCCCACAATTCACCAAAAAATGTGATATAGGGGGCCTACATGAACATATACTGTACATGCATTCACTCATATAATGTAATAATCTATAATTTCACGGTAAGCTAAGACTATACAAAATTGCATCAAAAACAAGTCAATCTGAAAGTACACAGGAGTCAACACTAAACATTAACTTTTGGAGAACCAAATTTAACCCATCCTGAATTTTCTACACAGAAAAAAAGGATTATCAAAAATTATTATGAAGTAATACTACTACTAGTGATATCATGATAATGATAATAATAATAATAATAAAAATGATAATACATTGTAATTAGAAATTTAGAGGCATATTAAATGCCTTTGATAAAGAGCAACAATATAGTGACTGCAATACAAATTGAACAAAATGTTCAATGTGATATCATACAATATGTAAAATATAAATCTTAAAATAGTAGATGGCACATATTCTAAAGTCCTGCAAAATGGTATAAAAAATTGTGTTTGCAATCTTAAATTTGCAATCTTAAATTTGTAATACAAAATTACATACTGAAGGTATAATGTGCACACAAAATACATTGCTCATCTAGACTTTGGCCCTACTATAAGTAATAGACCCTAATAGTCTACGAGGCCTTGACAATATTAGACTAGACTGGCCTGGCAAAAAAGGCTACAACTACGCAAAGAACTGTATACATTCGATCACATTAAATCAGATTTAAAGTACTATTTTCATGACTAGCATACTACTGTATTCATATTGAAACCCCTGGGATCTGTTGAACCATGAGTTATGATCAATAGCATCTTTTCAAGGTTTCACTTGTGACTAAGAACCCTGGTATTCCTGGTCAATAAAAGCATGTTCACACCAGAGGAAATTTATACAAAAGTAACACTTATTTTTAAAAAAAAGTTGTAGGAAGAACTATCAGAGCTAAGGCCAAAGGGACATGAACACTGGATAAATTCATATCCAGAAAATGTGAGGAGTGACATTTAAAAAAAAAACCACTTTTGAAGAAGTCAGTTTGTCAATCATCAACGTGTTCTCATGAAAGGCCCCGCCCATTTTTTTGTATACAGGTTTTCATATGACACAGCTTTCACATCAGAAGTGAACCATGATCCTGTGACAAGTTTTCTTTCAAAACCATTCTTCAACATCTTTTTCGCTATTAAAAATCTCATTGCACAACATTTTGTTTTTCAACGTTCAGACTCGAAATGATCAATGACTACAATCCCGGGACAAAAGCACAATGTACATGTATATATTTATTTCATGTATGGCTACTTGTCAGACACTTCCCATTGAATTTAATCACAGGACAATATCTTAATGTACACGTACATGTATTGTAAAGTATGTCTTGCATGGCTACTTTTCAGGCACTATACAATGAATTTTTGGTAGTCTGAGGGGGGTTATTTAATATGAATCTAAACTAAATTTTGCTTACTGGTAGTTTTTATGTACCAGGTAATGGACAGTATGATACAATATAGGCTGTAATATCAATTTGCCACCCTTTTGTGAAGAAGCATAGAAAAACATTTGTTGAAATGCTGTAAATCCTAAAATGGAACAAATGAACCTCATATTGTCACAGGATCAAGATCAGGATCCACTTTTTTAAACAATATTGGTAGCTTACATCCTTGCGTTAGAAAGGGCCCTAATTAGGCAGGGCACTATCAGGTGCCCGGGACACTTGGTCCCCTTAATCTACATCCAGACCCCCAAAATCATACATACAAACTCTATAAGACTCATTCTTGACCCACTTTCAACAATGTTAGTGAGGAGCCCTTCATTCGAATATGGAACACTGCTTCGATTTGACTAAAGCATCATGCCAAATATGAAGAGAAGTTCTGTGCTTGTATGTACTAGTGCTGTAATCAAACGTTTGACCATCCGGTATCCGACCGTTCATGGCTCTATCTGTGTTCAATTGGATAGTTTTGTTTTCCCGTTTTTTTAAATATTTTTTATTTTTTTTATTTTTCAATTTTAAATAAATCGTTTAACCGAAAACAGTCCGGTTTTGAACGGAGGTATAACGGAATTGGAGATATCCGTGATGTTACAACACTAGTATGTACGGCCTCCGTTATCCATCTGGTCACTCTGGTGGACTTGGTGCTGTCTCTAAAGAATATGCTTCTCTCATGACACACCACTAAGGCTAACAGATGAGGGAGGCTATACATATACACACCGAATGTGACGCATCCATGAACAGAGACTAACATGTAGGACAACACAATATACCGGTACTCTTTCTTTGAAAAGTATGATCCCATTCCACTATATCGTTGTATGGCACCAGTAACAGGGCAAGCTACAAAATTACAAGGTCTGAAGAAGCTTACATCATGACAAAGAACGTTTTAAGTCGTATTCCGGAATTACATATTACATATTACTCTATTCCATTTTCAGTATTTTGAACAATTTTTTTTTTTTAAATACAAATTTTTCAATTTGCAAATTATGAACCTTCAGTGTAAAGTACCTTTGGAATTACTCACCTTCAGAATACTGTAAATATCCGTGTATAAGGCGCACCCTTATTTTGGGGTGGAAAAAAAAAAAAATCATTTTTTTTTTGTTTGTTTTGTTGCCGAAAACCCACGCGGGGAAGGACCTTCATTTTACATCGAGGTGCAGTTGAAGTTGTGAACTTGTCACAAATAATAGTAACAACAGTCTAAGGCTTCATGATATCAAGTGTCCCACACCAGCCTCATCACATCACCTAGCAGAAGCACTGTGTTCTATGCCAAACATCAATAGTCATGCATGATATGAATAGCATCCTTTAAATTTCTGACAATGGAGTACCTAGGATAGAACCTTGTGGTACACCATTTGTTATAGAAAAAAAATTGAGGAATTATTATAATAAACTACATATTGAGATCTGTTAGAAAGATTACTTTCAAACCAAGATGACAGACAAATTTGAGTGTTGATGTAGTTTCCGAGTGGTGAGTCAACACACTGATTACTGAGCTAGGAGACATTGACAGGCATAGCGCCATAAATCGAAACTAAAAAAAAAAAAAAAAAAAAAAAAAAAAAAAAACTTTTTTTTTCTGTACCTGTGTATAAGACGCACCCCCGACTTTCAATTTTTTTCGGGGGCAAAAAAGTGCGCCTTATACACGGAGATTTACGGTAATGAACCTAGGTAAACATGAACCATCAGAAAGACGACATGTAACAGGCCCAAGGCTAGGGTGCAATTAAAACTCAGAAAAGTCGTAAAAGCTTTTGAACTCGTAATGGCCATCGAGGCCCTGTTTGGAGACAAGAGCAAAGTTTGTCCGAAATCAACTTCACGTATCTCCATTATTTTAGCTCCAAAGACCATGATTTTTTTAGAGCACCAACAGAATGATAGGATTATTCTTCTGAAAAATTTCAAAACTGTGTGGTATTATTAAAGGACAAGTCCACTCGAATTTTCAAAAATCATAGCATGTTGTAAATAAATCAAAGGTTAAAACTGCCAAATATCACTGCTGTACTTCAATCGGTTGATTTTTAAGAGCGATTTCTATTTCGGTTATTTCTAGCAAAACATTTAAATTTGCCGCACCGATGTCAGATTGTTGATCACGTGATGTGACGTATGGTCCTCACAACTAAGCGCACATCTTACATTCTGACTAGTCAAGATGCCGCTGTGCCAGGCGTACGGGTGTTCCAATCGGCCAGGGTATGGGAGTAAAAAAAGTTTCTTTAGCATCCCAAACCCATTGCAAGACAGGGAGAGATGTTCTCAGTGGTTGAACAATATTGGGACGAACAAGTTTAATATACGGACATATCAATTTAGCAAAAATAGAGTCGTTTGCGAGGACCACTTCGAGGCTGATTGTTTTCAGGAATTCGGGCGAAGGTGATGAAGTACGAGGCCCGAATGAAACTACTACTAAAACCCGATGCCATTCCTACCATCTTCTTCCACCGTCCTCAACCACCATCCAAGAGGAAATCAACAACACGACGTCGGGAAGAGTCTGAGCGTCAAAAGGTAATGTTCTTACAAAAATATGATGAAGTAAACAATTAAAAAGTACATCCACAAACGTAGATCTTGGCTTCATTCAGTAACCGTATCGTACGCGATGCCTGCGTGCCCGGGCCGCTCAGGCGTAGATCTACAGCGTCGTAGGTCTATGCGTGCGGCCGTGCCATGGACATGTGCATGTTGCTGCTAGTAACCTACCGGTACAAACAATGCGCCAGAAATGATCATTTACACTCGTCTAAATTATAGGTTGACCTTAGTAGCGCTGTGGTAAATATGACAAAACAGATGACAGATGACAAAATACTAGCTTTCCTGAGATACATTGTAGATGTTTTCCAGACTAAAGTAAAGCGCAAATTATTTGTGAGGGTGTACTTACTTCTGTGGAATACTGTCTGTAGATGTAATAATAACCTGAAACATTAATGATATTATTAGTAATAAATAAGGACCGTGTTAATGATGACAAAGATGATGAAAATATTTGGTTTGGATGTATGGCTGATCTTTGGAAGACAAGCTTTAAGTCAACTGTCAATTAGTCATCTATTTTTGGCGACGAGTGTTTATTTTATTTGCATGCATTATTAATTATTTCACCTCCAGTTTAAATGATTCCATTTCACATAATATCACATTCACTAATCACTATGAACATGACACAAGAATCAACAATATTTGTGTTCAGTGTTCTTCAAAGAAGCTAATCCCTAAATGCACAAGTTTATGTACTGTTGTTCAGTACACTACAGTTAGGGATGAACTTATTTGAAAAACATTAAACACAAATAATGTCTTTCAGAATCTATATTTAAAAATAATAATGTACTTCATAGACATTTTGCCCAAATTATTGGGCTATATTTTGGAAATCTACCGGAACTAGACGGAAAATGATTCGAAACCGCAGGAAATTGCTATGGCTACGGCCTTTTAGTCAGGAATGGCGGGGTTTCTTGTGTGTCGCTGTTACATTGTGTGGTGCATACAGTAGTCCCAAGTGTATTTATTTGTGTCAGCTTTTTAGTTTTTGTTGTCGCAAATCGACAGCAATGTAAATAAATCGACTGCTGACACTGACTGCTCATTAGTCATTGCTATTTATTATAAATCTAGAACAAATGATATGTTTTAAATGTATATTTACAAGGGTTTAAACATGTTAAGATAAGTAATGAAGGGGTTTGATAACTGTGGTCGAATTGTAAAGAACTGGAATCCTTAGCTGAGCTGAGCTGGATATTAGAATGACAAATTACAGGATAATTAATTTTATTATTTTGGTATTCTCAAACTTTGGTTCTGCCTTCTGGTCAACTCAAACCTTACAGCCAGCCACAGAAATAAGCAACAATTCCTTGTGCGAGTTGTATATATTATGATTATGAACAGAGCAGAATTAAAACAAAAAGCCGAAGTTAAACACTTACATTTTAGAACTTGTGCACATCTTGAAAAATGAAGGGAAAACTTCATGAATCTGACACCTGTAACTTGTTTTCATTTAAAAATAAATTTGAAAGCAAGCCAGTTTTGGCTACCATAAATGGCTAGCTACTTTGATAAGTTCTTTTCAAATCCCCATACATTGAACTAAGCCATTTTATTCTTCTTATCATTTGTTGTTGTTTTTCTGACAGACGCACTTGACCATCGAAGCTTGCGGGACTTTGACAGACATCACACATCAGTCTCCATTGCATTCCTGGATCAACATTTGCTGGACTGAGTGGACTCCAGGCCTTTGTTCATTTTAATGGTTATTAATTTGAAGACTCATCAGCAGTTATGCTTCACGTTGCAACAAACAATCTTGAACGGGGAGTTTGGGAGAAGGACGAGAAGGATTTTGTTCAGCTTAATCCTTTCAACAAAACAAAAATCTCTGATACTCCCAAAGTTCCAAGGTGGGATTCCAGAGCTTCACACGAACAAAGCATTTATTATATTAATAGAAACATGACTGAACAACAATCATTTGTTGTTGTTTTTCTGACAGACGCACTCAACCATCGAAGCTTGCGGGACATTGACAGACATCAAGCTTCGTTGTATGAAGTAGCATTTACCGAGGAAGAAGAAAGAAGAACTGTCACCTTTATACAATTTAACAATATTGAACTCTAATAATACTTTTATTCTCAGCGACACATTTTATGCGTGTGATGGTCTCAATATAAATGTCAAAGTCAGTTCATAAATAAAATATAAATATGATAAAATGCAAATTTTACTCCTAGTCCTATCGCATTTATTATTAGAAGTAGTGTTAAATAATACATTTTTTGTTTAACCGTTGTCTGTTTACTAGGCTATTCAGAAGAAACCAGAGCTGGTTTTCTTCTGGGTTAGTTAGCATGAATTTTGATTAAAGAATGTAAATTACACAGACCTGTTAAATAATAGCCCCCCACAAAAGAAAAACAATTTTTTTTTTTTAAAGATATTTTTTGCAGATTTGTATTTCATCCAGAAATAGTACCTACACAGGGTAAACATAATATAAATAGTCTAGCATTGACATTTTTTGATACGTTGGTGATGGTGATTGTGATGGTGGTGATGGAGACGGTGGAGATGATGGTGATGATGTCAGTGGTGAAGGGGATTGATCATGATGGCTATGGTGATGATGATAATGATGACGGTGATTATGATGATGGCAACGGTGATGTCAGTGGTAATGGCGATCATGATGACGATGATTATAGTGATGATGGCGAAGATGATCTTGATGGCAATGCTGATGGTGGTGATGATGAGGGTGATTATGATGGCAATGCTGGTCGTTAACGGTTGGTGGTGATGATGGCAATTAATGGTGATGTCGGTGGTGGTGATGATCGTGGTTCGTGATGGCAATGATGACGGTGATTATTATGGCGATAATGATCATGGTTATGATAATGGCGATGATGATGACGGTGATTATGATGATGGAGATGATGATCATGATGATGACGATGATGGTTGTGATTGCAATGCTTATGGTGGTGATGATGATGTAGGTGGTGACGGCGATGATGGCTATGGTGATGATGATAATGATTGTGATGGCGATGACGATTGTGATAATGATGTTGAAGATGAAAATTAGAATTCTTCAAGTTATATTTGAGCCCTTCAGCCCACCGCACACTAATATTTCTATCCGAGGGTCAAACAAACCCCGAAAATAAATTTTCAGATATATATATTCCGCGGGTCACTTTAAAACAAAATCAAACAGAAAAAAGAATAAGGGAAAGAATTTTGTAATATTTTATTTCCAGGAATACACATGAACTGGAGTAACACAATTGACAAAAGAACTATGAAATAAAATATTACCATCCTCAAATGTCTGGGAATTACCAAAAGAAATTCCTGTTTAAGGCTCTTCTCATTAGCTCATGGTTTACAAATATAAAAACACATTTCAGAACTTTTACAACCATGAAATTATTAGCAGGGATGGGAACAATCATATTTTCAATTTTAAATCACATTGCCCCCCCCCCCCCAAAAAAAAAAGAAGTTTGTATTTACACAAACATACATTTCATACAAATAATGTGTCTTCTTTGTTAAAATGATATCAAAGCCTGACCAAAAATAGCCTATATAGACACTTAAATCCCCTCTTCTGTCCCTAGAGCTGGTATTCTATATTGTACTTGATTGTACTTGTGTGCGTATCTGTGTCCATTTTGTACTTTCCGTTCACTTCTACAAGTATGTAGCGCATGAATATCGTACACAATAATAAGTATGTGGGGCAATGCAAAGCCTCTACGACCGGGGGTTACGCACACGAGAGTAATTCATGAATATCCTTAATCTTCGTCTATCTTCCGTGCGTGATCACGTATAGCGCGCAGACTGGTTGGACCGCGAATCGACGCAGAGTTATATATAACGTGGTATCCCCCGGTTGATCTCGATGCGAAACGCTCGTCGATCGGCCATGTCGTATTTTCCGCCGAAGTCTATTATGCATCAGCTACTACTTTGCTAGTTCCTGACTGGTATTGAGACAAACATTGACAGGAAGTATAATATTATGTTAGGAAAATATCTACATTATGTGGTAAGCCAAAATTCAGCGAGACGCACCCCCAATAAAAATGGTTATTTAACATGTATATCCGACTCTTCAAATATTTTTTTTTGCAAGTTTTATTTGGTGTTTTTTTCACATTTTCAAACTTCACTCACTATTTATTGAATAGTTCATTATAATGTTTATAGTTCTGGCTCAATATTCATGACAAATTCAATGTCATTAAATGAATCCTGAGCATAGCAGAAAGATGAGAACTGTGCCATGTTTTTGCTTATTACGTATTCATGAGGAGCAAAAACGTGCATACGACTTGAGTAAATACGTGCGATTTGGCGAGCGCTGCGGTTCGCGAATCGTCTCGATCTCTAGCGTAGCTCTGTGTTGTGAGGACCCTACGTCACAAAAAATGTCGCGCGATGCATTGTGGGGGGGAACCGGCTCGATCACTAACTTGTTCTTTGCTCATTAAAACAATTAATTAAAAATAAGTCCGAGCTCCATTTTCCAAGACCAATTATATTTGGGCTTTTTAGATTTTTGTCTATCTAATCATTAAACCTTTTTAGCCGAGTGGACTTGTCCTTTAAAGATTATTAAAGAAAGGGGAATTTCAGGAGTACAGCAGCTCCAAGAACAATGATTTTGATTTTGCAGACAATTACATGTAGTCTGTATACATTTAATAGGAACCCATCATTTTCTAGTGGGTTAAATGTACATATATAATGTTTTGACACCCATTTGTATTTAAAAATACTTAACAGACTAGACATGTTATACTTGTTTGGAACAAGTATAGGTGGGCTGGTCAACTAAAATTTGAGACAAAATAGAGCAAAAATAAGCGAGATACTGCTTAAAAATTCTTAAAAAACAATATCATGTAAATTCGTGACTTCACCTTCTATAGGCATAACACCTGAATTATGAAATTGCTGACATGGGGCCTTTAATCGAAATTTTTACTAGATGATGTCATCAAAATGATAAATGATGTACACTGAGCTTGTAGAAAATTATCTTAGCTACAACATATCGAAATTTGAGAGAAAATCGATCAATAATTACAGAGATACAATCAATTTTCCATAAATATGCTGACGTCATAATATGCAAATTCGTATTTTGAGTTCCAAGGCCATTATGATGACGTCATAATATTTGTAATGGCCAAATGAGACATGAAATCATATCTCCGACTCATACTCTATCAAAATTTGAAAAAAATATTGGTGTCCAGTTGCATTCTACAGAGCTATAATGGATTTTGTATAGGCCTGATTTTGCCCATATATGCTATGTATTAAAAGAGCTCGCGCGCACGGACATTTATCTTGAATGGACGCTCATCTTGTTATTAATGGTCATAAAGACATAAACATGGTAATAAATTGTTTGAAAAAACATGAGAAACATCATAGAAGAAAAAAAAAATGCGATTCTATGTTGTGTAATGGTGTTACGCGCGAAAATGCGTGCGCATGCGCGTGTGCGCGATTTTTTATGAAATGCTTAAAATGATCTAAAACGTATGCAAAAAAAATTGAGACGATTTTGAGCATGTAAAAAATTTGCGCGCGCATTGACGCACGGAAGTACGCGCATGCGCGCGTTTTTTGACATGAAATTGACCCGACGGATATTGACCTTGATCATGGAAAATATGAATGAGAAATGATTTACCGTTCTGAAAATATGATCATAAGTAAATTTTCAGAAAATTTCACAAAATGGCGCCTAGATGACGTCATCAGTCAAGGTCAAGGTTGAAAACATTACTTTATTTTGTTCATATGCCTATACATATGTGTGCCAAATTTCAAGGCATTTGATTGAGCCATTTTCAAGTTTTCTTGTTAACAAAAAAGTGGGTAGAATTAAGAAAAATAAATAATAAAGAATAAATAAAGGCGATTTTAACGAAAATATAAGGTGGTCTGTATTAGATACAGCCCACCTGATAACAAATAAATAATGTGCAAGAACATGGGCTTTCTCCCTACTGTTGTACCCAAGATGTATACCGGTACTTCAGGTTCCTGGACGGACATGTTTCTCAGATACATTGAGCCAAAGTATCCAATCTGCTTAAGTCCTGGTAATAACAATAAGTGCATCCCATGGCAAAAAGGTGTTTTATCAAAATATCATAATTTGTAAGGGTTCATATTTTGTGGGTGAATGCATGGATTAAGGGTCTTTTGTAACTAAAAGATTCCTGAAAAGTGAATGAAAAAGCAGCAATATCTGCTGACTTCCTCATTCACTAGGAGGGAGGCATGTCATCAAGATATTACAGGGAAAGAAACGCTCTACATGTAAATGTTTAAGTCGTCACAAGTTTTGATCAGTGCACATAGAAAAATGAAAATTTTACACCAAAGGCTCTTCACAAGAGTTTTTTCTAGGAAAAGGCAAGAATGCCTGAGTGATTGCAGTATTTCTTTGGATCATGTTACAGATCCATTCAGGAATACTACAGTGTAAAAGTATGTGTACATTCAACACATCAGCTACAAATGTTATTCTGCAAATAGTGTAAATAGCGAAATTACACTTGAAAAGAAATAAAAGTTAGCGCTAAAAACGAAATTTGAGTAGAATAATTGACACATGTTTATGCAAACATAACTTTCAGTCAACTTCTGTCTTGGCCTTTCAACCAAAAGCTATTTTTGTATTACAGCACTAGGCTTTCCAGAGGTACAGTAAGTCTCTTTATGATTGTCTGTCTTCTGTTTTGAAAACATTTCATCAGTGAATACAAATGTATGAAATAGCATATAGAAATTTCTTCCTGTATCTCCTGTGAAGTCATCCTTATTATCCAACCATCACTGTTCAAAATTTCTTTTTCTTTTTTCCCTTCCATCTTATTGATGAAAAAGATTCCATATACTAATCTAGCAGATCATATATGAAAAGGAAAACTATCAAAATATGAAGAAAATTAAAATTGGTAGTTCTCTAAAGAATAAATTCAAAGTAGCCTGTACGTGTGTTGACTGAAGGCAGCTTGCGACTGAACTGTCAGTCCAATGATTTTCTTGTGAAAACTTTCCTTTAGAATATGATAATCAAAATTCAGTAAACATGGCCGTAATAATCCCAAAACAAGCTTTGATTTCATACCTCCATTCACGAAAACTATATAAAAATCACGGCAATCATGATGGAAAAAGGTCTCTAAGTTTGGACGTCGACGGGAAGCCCCGTGTTTCTCTCTGACTTGTGCAGCTACTACAAAGCACACCCTATAGAAAGATGCTTTACTCTGGGTAATCCCGACGCTTTGCATGGTGCATTTCATACGCAACATAATGTGAGTTGATCGTCATCTGTCGTGTGTCTCTTTGATACGGATGTAATGTTGAATATGCATGAGGTATCTCTGTCGTCACGCATATCATGCATTATGCATATCGCGTCTGTTTTGGCCCTGGACGTCGACACGGAGGAGGAACTCAGGCGGAGTATAGCCAATTCCACAGAGTAGACTCTCCCTTGGACGATGGCACCGGGCACCGGGACCCCAAGGGGAGGGTTCAGGAGGAGATAGCTGCATCAACTTCGGTCGGCGATCTCATTAAAAAACAATAGAATACAAAGGCTCGCGGAGGCGTCATGCCCCCCGCGGTGTCTTAGCGTATTACAAAAGACGTTAAAAGATTGGAGTTGTTGGCGTTCAACAATAAGGGATAGAGCAACGTCGATCTGGCGCTGCTCAGTGGCCGCCGGGCTCACGATCAATTGGGCAAAAAGAATTTCTGTTTCGGTTTAATAAAATTTGGAGTGGACTATTAGGCTATTATTATTATTATTATTATTATTATCATTATAGTGATATTTGTTTTTAGCCTCATTTCATTTCGCAGCATTAAAATTTGAACCATTTGTGAAATGTTCAAGTAATTTAAACACTCAAATATTTCTGGTTTTACATGTTGAGTTTACTGGGACTAGATTTGGCCCCTGGAGCTTGAGAATAAGCTGATCTTTTGAACTAAATTAAGAAATCAGCGGAGTTAGAGATAACTGCAGGTATTTGTCATTCAAAAAGGTACTGGCAGTGCATTTAACAGGTGGAAGGTCATAAGCTCTAGCCCTGGCACAGCACAAATATCCTTTACTAAGGTACTATTCCATATTTGCCACTCTCTACCCAGGAGCTTTGAAACCACCTACTAATTGATATATTTGGTAAATTATTATATCTATCCGGACCGGGTACTCGAGGACACTTCTGGGCTTACAAGTGAATACTCGAATAGTCGAATAATTTAAAATAAAAACCGTACTACCGTTGAAGTATGGTGGTGGCAATTTCTTTTGTTTTATGGGGTTTTTTTGCCACCACCATACTACTATGGTAGAAATATCCCAGGTCAGTCTCCGAAAACTCACGCTATTTTACTTCGAGTTGCAGTTGAAGGCGCCGATTTGATAATAATAATAATAGTAAATAATGCTGGTTTAAAAACCAAAGATGACTTTACCTCCGAGTCCAAACAGAAATTCGGACATTTGGTCCCAGTTTCTGAGTGGTGAGTTGACAGTGATTGAGCTGGAAACATTTTTACCCACGGTGCCATGCTGGCGGCCGGCGCTCTCCCTTGTACGGGTAAGCGTCGACCTGGACAGTGTCAGGTGACCGTGATTTTTTTTTTTTTTTGCGGCCGAATATTCAAGTATGAGAAATCGTACTCGAGTAGTTGTCAACAGTGCGGGTACTCGAGCATTAGTCCCATCTTTCTGTGTACAGTGCTTGTAACTTTACCAAGACTGGGCCAAATTTCTTATCATTCTGATGATCCCAGAACCTTGCAGTACACACCACTACTTATATGCTAGATGATCAACCTTTTCTGATCAATTCCACACCGTTTCTTTCACAATGCAATCGCATGACCATAACTGGTCTTTATCTTTAAACGATGCCTTTAAGCAAGCACTGGTTGGGCCCCAAAACACTCTGGATGCAACACATTAAAAATGCATGCAAAATTAATATTAAACTGTCTGATAAGGGAAGATTATACTTACATAATCATGGAAGGCCTTCGCTTCACTTGAATGTTCACATGTTTCTCTCCTCTCCGGCGCAGCACAATATAAATCCCAAAACACACTGAAAGAGGGCATGGAAAATAAACAGATCTGTTAATGAACAGGGGATCACATGTGCACCTATTGATTATCTCCAATAACTTTGCTAGATGCTGTTTTGCAACCATTGAAGTACCGTACATTTATATTTCTTCCTCATTACAATTATGGAAAAGAAGTAATGACCTACTCAATTACTGGTAGATTTTACTATGAAGCTAAATATACATATGAAAACTCCCTGGTCATGTAACAATTTTAAGTTAGATACATAGTGAAAGGCCAGGAAGACCAGGGGCTACAACAAAGATAGACTTACATGTAGGGTAAACCCACCCTAAACTCATCCTTAGAATGATGCTAAACCATAGGACCAATATGGTACCAACTATAGCGTACTCCTACAGTGCTATGGAATATATCAAGCTACAAACTATATTCTCAAGTCTTGTATGGCCCAAAAGGAGGATCCATCATCCATGTTATGCAACTACAAAACAGTTCTTTCTACGATCTGATGAACCATTTGCAAAGTTCACTGAAAAAACAGGTATAAATGAATCTCTACAGATTATGCAACATAATACTGGGTAAATTACATGGTATATCTTTCTAAGACGTATGGAGATCACCCAGTTGATGGAGACATATAGGAGAGGCTTTTCACGATATAACAAATGAAAAATCAATCTCAATTCAAGAATTGTGCCATTGCTCAGCTCTTTAATGTGGCATATCAGTGCAATATTGTGATTTCTATTTGAGTATCATTTAAAAATCCCCATGATGACTTTTGTTATTCATCGCCATTCTTGAAATTTGTAGAGGGATATTTTCAACACACGACCATCTAGGAATACTCTCCATAAAGTGGAGATGGTGCACATTGTGCATGAATGAATCTGATGGCTGGGGCAATAATATCTGTAAAATGATTAGAGATGGTGTTTTGTATTAAGCGCTATATAAACAGTCTGAGAATGGGGAGCGTCCGCATAAACAAGGATATCCTCGTAAACGTGGACAAATCCTGTCCCCCAAAAAAGGACCGTCCACATTTTCGCTGACGTCTTTTTTTCTTCGGCGCTCTGCGGTGTAGGGTTCCCAATCCGAGCACTGGCAATGCGAAAAACAGATTTCGTGCAATAAAATACCTGCAGTTAACTGTCTACTTTTATGGGTTGTCCGTCTTCCAAAGGATTTATCATTCATAATGTGAAAGCCTCTGTACAAAGTCATTGTGAAATTATGCATCAAGGAGCATCATCGCGGAATCTTTTTTCGCATCGCCAACAGGCGGACCGGAAATAAGAATCGACCACATTTTATTTTTAAGACGTGTCTGACCGCTACGCGTTTAAGAAGACAATCCTTGTTTATGCGGACGATTGTAATTTTTATTATATATGTACAGTTGTGTGTAGTTCATTTACATTGAGACTTCCCCTCACAGGCCCTTTGCAAGTTATATCAGACATTATTTATTAGTAAAGATATTATGGTTCTCAGATACATACCATTTTGACTATCACTGCGAAATCAATTTCCTACAAATGTACATTAGCCAAATTCCAAAAATAAAGTTTAAACCCTGGACAGAACACTATACTTATAGTACCTAAAACTATCCTAAAACCTAACGGCAAGTCGGCAACCCTTCCCTCATACCTTTGATGAAAAAGAACCTGAAGCACTTGTCACCAGAGAAAATATTGATCATCCACACCATATTGTCAGGTTAGTAACTTAGTGGAAGTTTATTGCCAAAGTCATTTTTTGACCAAATTGAGATATTTGCCGGAAGCCCTAAATCAGGTCTCTTTTACACGAGCCAGCTACAACTTATGACCGTAAGTCAATTTTCAATATCAAACTATGTTTATTAATCGAAATATTAATTGCCAGAATCAAAATGAAACAAAAACATCTGAGATGTCTTTCTAATGTTCTTTCCTGGAGAAGTAAATATGATTTACCAGGTTGTCAATTACTTTTATTTACTACATTGATACTGTACTTACCACCACCATGAGTGCAGAAACCCCGGAGGCTCTCCTAATGTGATATTTTTCTCCCACCTTATCTATTATGGTAAATAGAGAATAAAAGGGGAAAAGAATGAAGTTTATGTAACAAAACAATAATTCCTCAATACATAATGTTGAGGTTTAATGGGTACCCATTCCTTGGATAATATGTTCTGACTAGTGCCTTGAACCCTCAACACTAATGAGTATGATGATTTAAAAAGAACAGTCCCTGGTTTTACTTCAGATGTAACGTAAATGGGTGGGGCATTCCACTCCCCTCACAGGGGAGTTATATTTAAAGGGCAATCCAACCCTTGTTATAATATATAAATTCATTTTGTATGAAGGTGGACAAGTGAGAGAAATATAATGGCAGAAGTTTGAAATAAATTGAACCATTAATAAGAAGGTTATGAGTGTTTGAAATAGGAAATTTTTATATCTATGCAAATCCGCAAATTGGCAATTTAGTCACTGGGTTATGCGGTACCGGTATTCACTGTCAATCACTGACAACTCTCCCAGTTTCTCACGTTCAAAAATACAACAAAATTGTTTATTTCTGAAGCACCTTCTCCATTGGGCACTAATCAAAATATAGTGGATAGCATATTATCAACGGTTCTATAAAAAGAAAAGACCTTCCTCAGCATACATTTTGAAAAATTGACATTTTAGTTATTTTGGGTGTTGGAATAAATGGGAAAGTCCGGCATTTTGTCACAGTGACACTGCCAATTCATCCAATTTGAGTGCCCTTACGTATATGTATGTATAATGATTAAAACTTTCAAAAAATCATAACTTTCTTGTTTTTTGTCCAATTTTGTTCAAACGTTCACGAGTCTGCTTCTCTGATTTCGTAAATTTGTCTTTTTGAAAAGACAAAATTTAATAATGCAATGCCCTTAGACTTAGTCATTGCACATTTCATATTTCTACACAACCCTTATGTAAAATAATATTCTGCATTTATTTTGTAGTACTTAATACATCAACGCTGTCTTTAAAGGTAATACAAAGTTTTGGGAAATTTTGAAAATTGGATGGATAGTGAATCTTTACAATTTTGATATATTTGGATGCCCCTGTGGATGTATTATAAGCACTAAAAAAATTAGCCCCTAAAACACTTCTGTTTTCGAGAAAAATTTAATATAAAAATTTACCGGTGCTCCGGGTAAATTTTGATAAATTTCAAATAGTGCCTATATGGCCGTACAATGGTAGCTGCGACCATGAAAATCTCAGAATATTAAGGTGGGATATATAATTTCCAAACGGGAATAGTTAATCGTTCGATTTTAGTCAAGAAATATTGTTTCATAGCTAAATTAATATCTTGACCGTGAGAGGGAGCTATACAACATAAAGAGTTTATTATTTATAATTTCATGACTTTAGACTCGATTTCAACCGCAACAACGATCAATGTATATTGTAGGAACGCATATGCTTCCAATATGTTAATTTGAACCAAATTCATGACCCCATACCAAAACTTTGTAATACCTTTAAGTGCTTTACAGATATATTATAGCCCGGTCATCGGATTCAGGCTTGCCCCACACACAATGTACTGTATGCATTCTCCACTCCCTGGGGAGCATTCCAGCCAGAAAATACAATCTTTATATCCAGCAGCAAAAAAAATGAAATTCATGAAATTGTGTAAAGAGCAAATGTGAGAGGATACACATCCGAGAGTTGCCATTTTTTTGTTTGGTTGAATACAACTTAAAACATTAAAAACTATGTGATTTCTTATAAGAATTTGCTCAAACTTTGAATAATCTGGTGCCCTCATTTTTTTGCTCACATTTAAATAATATACCGGTATATAAGAGTAGACCTCCCCGCAATCTATTTTAATTCATGTTCATGTACTATCAACGTAGCATAGGAAAATTACACTAATAATTTTACAAAAGCCTGTAACATGTGTATGAATATATTATACATGAATCATTATAGCTCATATCTTGAACAATTACAAAATTTTGCATCATAAAATGGTACTAAAATACTCGGTCAAAAATCTGTAACTACAAAAAAAACTTGAGTCCAGTAGTGCTGGGAGTTTGCGTGTAATTTCCTATCCGTGTACACTAATATAAAATTTACACACAAAAAAAACAGTATTTCAGCCACGTAAGACCAGCATACATGAATGCCAAATTTCAAAAAACTTCATAAAAATGTGATCATTGGGATAAATATTGTTTTTCCGACTTCTCATTCAATCACAATATTGTCTACAAAACATTATTTTTCATTTTGGTTGCCTTCCTCTCTATAGCCAAGTTAGATAAATTTTTTCCTTTTACATGTAGTTCATTAATTTATTTTCCATACACCCCCCTTCAAATAGGCTTTCATCGAAAGGGTGCGGTGCGGTGCGGCGCGGTGTGGTGTGCTCAACGCACCCATTCGATAAAAGAGGGGGCCTTTTCTCGAAAGGGTGCGTTGAGAGCGGAGTACCGTTTTAACACACCCTTTCGATGAAAGCGGGGGGGCTTTTCTCGAAAGGGTGCGTCGACTAGTCTTTCGCATCAGTCGTTTAAAATGAGGATCTCGGACAGAAGGTAATAGTTGCCAATTTAAGTATATCGAAAATGTATTAAATAAAATGGAATGGTCTTGATTACAGAGTGGTCTCTTTGATGGGGGAGACAGAGAGAAGGAAAAAGGGAAAGGGAAAGGGAAGATAAAAGGAAAGAAAGAAGAAAAAGAAGAGAAGAGGGAAACGGGGGGGGGAGGACTCTTGCCCCCCCCCCCCCCCCCGCCAAAAAATAAATCAGAGAGAGAAGGGAAAGGGAAAGGGAAGGAGAAGATAAAAGGAAAGAAAGAAGAGGAAGAAGAAGAAAAGAGGGGGGCAAAGGGCTCTTGCCTCCTCCCCCCGCCAACAAATAAATAGCAGAGAGAGAGAGAGATAGAGAGAAGGGAAAAGGAAAGGGAAAGAAAATATAAAAGGAAAGAAAGAAGAAGAAGAAGGAAAGAGGGAAACTGGGGAAGGGCAAAAGGGAGAGAGAGAGAGAGAGAGAGAGAGAAGGGAAAGGGAAATGGAAAGAGAATATAAAAGGAAAGAAAGAAGGAAAGATGGATAGGGAAGGGTGAAAGATTCTTACCTCCCCACCCTCCCCCCCCCCCCCCCCCTCCCGCCAAAAAAAAAAATAAAGAGAGAGAGAGAGAGAGAGAAGGGAAAGGGAAAGAAAATATAAAGGAAAGAAAGAAGAAGAAGAAGGAAAGATGGATACTGAGGAAGGGCGAAAGGTTCTAACCTCCCCCCCCCCCACCCCCTCCCGCCAAAAAAATAAATAACAGAGAGAGAGAGACAGAAGGGAGAGGGAAAGAAAATCTAAAAGGAAAGAAAGAAGAGGAAAAAGAATAAGCAAAGAGGGAAAGGGGGCGAAGGGCTCTTGCCTCCCCCCTGCCAACAAATAAATAAAAGAGAGAGAGAGAAGGGAAAGGGAAAGAAAATATAAAAGGAAAGAAAGAAGAAGAAGAAGGAAAGATGGATAGGGGAAGGGTGAAAGATTCTTACCTCCCCACCCCCCCCCCCCCTCCCGCCAAAAAAAAAAAAATAAGAGAGAGAGAGA
This sequence comes from Strongylocentrotus purpuratus, assembly GCF_000002235.5. NCBI lineage: Eukaryota > Metazoa > Echinodermata > Echinoidea > Camarodonta > Strongylocentrotidae > Strongylocentrotus > Strongylocentrotus purpuratus. Next base: position 7,491,659 of record NW_022145609.1, read on the forward strand.
GAGAGAGAGAGAGAAGGGAGAGGGAAAGAAAATCTAAAAGGAAAGAAAGAAGAGGAAAAAGAATAAGAAAAGAGGGAAAGGGGGCGAAGGGCTCTTGCCAACAAAATAAATAAGAGAGAGAGAGAGAGAAGGGAAAGGGAAAGAAAAGATAAAAGGAAAGAAAGAAGAGGAAGAAGAAGAAGAAAAGAGGGAAACGGGGGCGAAAGGCTCTTGCCCCCCCCCCCCCGCCAAAAAATAAATAAGAGAGAAAGAGAGAAGGGAAAGGGAAAGGGAAAGAGAATAAAAAGGAAAGAAAGAAGAATAAGAAGAAAAGAGGGAAACGGGGGCGAAGGGCTCTTGCCTCCTCCCCCCCCCCCCCCCCCGCCAACAAATAAATAGGAGAGAGAGAGAGAGAGAGAGAGAGAGAAGGGACAGGAAAAGAAAATATAAAAGGAAAGAAAGAAGAAGAAGAAGGAAAGATGGATACGGGGGAAGGGCGAAAGGTTCTTACCTCCCCCCCCCCCCTTCCCGCCAAAAAATTAATAAGAGAGAGAGAGAGAAGGGAGAGGGAAAGAAAATCTAAAAGGAAAGAAAGAAGAGGAAAAAGAATAAGAAAAGAGGGAAAGGGGGCGAAGGGCTCTTGCCAACAAAATAATTAAGAGAGAGAGAGAGAAGGGAAAGGGAAAGAGAAGATAAAAGGAAAGAAAGAAGAGGAAGAAGAAGAAGAAGAAAAGAGGGAAACGGGGGCGAAGGGCTCTTGCCCCCCCCCCCCCGCCAAAAATAAATAAGAGAGAGAGAAGGGAGAGGGAAAGAAAATATAAGAGGAAAGAAAGAAGAGGAATAAGAAGGAAAGAGGGAAACGGGGGAAGGGCGAAGGGCTCTTGCCCCCCCCCCCCCCGCCAACAAAATTAATAAGAGAGAGAGAGAGAGTGAAGGGAGAGGGAAAGAAAATATAACAGGAAAGAAAGAAGAGGAATAAGAAGGAAAGAGGGAAACGGGCGAAGGGCTCTTGCCTCCTCCCTCCCCCCCCCCCCCCCCCCGCCAAAAAATAAATAAGAGAGAGAGAGAGAGAATCTGTTCTGATCCTGGTCCTGATCCTAAAGAGGGATATAAAGATGACCAATAAGAACGTTATTGTTCGAGAGAGAGTGTTTGTTGCTTCTAGAACATTTTAGAATTAAGTCCCATCACATTGCAGTTGTGGGGAGGGACTATTATTACCCCCTTGGATGGCTTCCCAGAGTCTGGCTTTGAAGGTTTCGACTGCGTCGCAGGCAAAGATGCTGGGGGGGGGGGAAGTAAATTCCAGGCCCGTATGGTTCTTGGAAAGAAGGTGAGTCGATATATATCCGTCTTGCATCTTATGTTGGAGAAGGAGAGGGAAAGAGAAGATAAAAGGAAAGAAAGAAGAGGAAGAGGAAGAAGAATTTGTGTTCTGTCAGTGTCACAAATAGATATATAAATATGCTCATCTGACGATAATTTGATGTATAAACCCCTCACCTTCTTGGGGCTCCGCCCCTTGGATCCAACACAAATTTTGTGTCCTTCCAGTGTCACAAATAGATATAAAAATATGCTCATCTGACCGTTATTTATTGCCAAAAACCCCTGAGCTTCCGGGTGCTCCACCCCCTGGACCCCACGCCAATTCGTGACCCCTGTGTCACAAATAAGGTATAAAATAATAATTATTTAATGGACAAAACTCCTGAGCTTCTGGGGGCTCCGCCCCCTGGACCCAACACCAAATTGTGTCCTACCACTGTCACAAATAAGGTATAAAATTATGCTCATCCGACGTTAATTTTGATGTTTAATACCCCTGAGCTTCTGAGGGCTTCGCCCTGTGAAAAAAACGTGTAAAAAAAACACGTTAATTTTTACCTTTTTTGGGAGATACCCCCCCCCCCTGGCGTTCAAGGGGGGGGGGGGTACGATTTTTCAAATTTTTGAGGGCCCCAAAAAAGATTAGTGCTCTCTAGTAATTTCGCGACTACTCCGGAACCGCGGCAGATATAAAGTTTTTCTTTCGAGTCTTACGCATCTTTTGAAACATTTGTTTGTTGAAAATCGGACGTATAATTGCGGAGTCACGTGACCTTTTGTTTTTGCATGTCAGCCCTAAAATCGCTCATTTTTGTGATTTATGTACCAAACATATGGAAATACCATTTCTTCTTTTAAAAAAAGAGAAAACATTGGTTATTTGGTCTTGTTTCAAGTAAATGTGTTTGATTTTGGGTAAAAATAGTTGAATTGTGGTTAGAAATAAAATGAAATAACAAAATAATATAATACTTAAATACAAATTATCAAAACAAGAGATAACATAGGGATAAACTGGCTCTTCCAACTTTGTTGTCGTATTATTATTCTAACGAATATATGAAGTGAAAAAGAACGCTCGAATGTGAATAATATATGATTTATGGGTAAAAATGTGAATTCTCTGACCTTGTTTGCATAAATTACCATAAATATGCATTTTCGCGGCGATCGGCTGTGAAACGGCCGAGATCTTAGGGGGACCCCCCCCCCCCCCCACCCTCAAGTCCACTCCAATCACATTGAAAAAAAGTATGACTTAAATCATCTCTCTCATCATTATACCGCTATAGTATTCATGTTTTTAATATTATTTATTGTCCATTAAACAAGTTCATAGAGAAAATACTTATCTCTCTGCAACATTAAAAAAGAATCTTCATTAATATGTCTTAATTTGTATTGATAGCCTTGTGGTCGCCAACAGTGGCGAAGGCAGGGGCGTCTCCAAAGGGGTGTGGGGTGCGACACCCCCCCCCCCCACCTGTCAGGATATTGTCGGTAAAATTGCGCTGCCGTCGGGAAAAAAGAGAAAAGGGGGAGGGGAAAAAAGAGAGTAAAAGGGAAAGAAAAGAAAAAAGAAAAAGAAAAGAAAAAAAAGAAAAGAAAGGAAAGAAAAGAGAAGAAAGAAAAGAAAGAAAGAGAAAAACGAAAAAGAATAGGAAAGAAAGGAGGCAAGAGCCCTTCGCCCCCGTTTCCCACTTTTCTTATTCTTTTTCCTCTTCTTTCTTTCCTTTTAGATTTTCTTTCCCTCTCCCTTCTCTCTCTCTCTCTCTCTCTCTCTCTCTCTTATTTTTTTTTTGGCGGGAGGGGGGGGGGGGTGGGGAGGTAAGAATCTTTCACCCTTCCCCTATCCATCTTTCCTTCTTCTTCTTCTTTCTTTCCTTTTATATTTTCTTTCCCTTTCCCTTCTCTCTCTCTCTCTTTTATTTATTTGTTGGCAGGGGGAGGCAAGAGCCCTTCGCCCCCTTTCCCTCTTTTCTTATTCTTTTTCCTCTTCTTTCTTTCCTTTTAGATTTTCTTTCCCTCTCCCTTCTCTCTCTCTCTCTCTGTTATTTATTTTTTTTGGCGGGAGGGGGTGGGGGGGGGAGGTTAGAACCTTTCGCCCTTCCTCCGTATCCATCTTTCCTTCTTCTCCTTTCTTTCCTTTTATATTTTCTTTCCCTTTCCCTTCTCTCTCTCTCTCTCTCTCTTATTATTTTTTTTTGGGGGGGGGGAGGGGGAGGGGGTGGGGAGGTAAGAATCTTTCACCCTTCCCCTATCCATCTTTCCTTCTTCTTCCTCTTCTTTCTTTCCTTTTATATTCTCTTTCCATTTCCCTTTCCCTTCTCTCTCTCTCTCTCTCTCCCTTTTGCCCTTCCCCAGTTTCCCTCTTTCCTTCTTCTTCTTCTTTCTTTCCTTTTATATTTTATTTCCCTTTCCTTTTCCCTTCTCTCTATCTCTCTCTCTCTACTATTTATTTGTTGGCGGGGGGAGGAGGCAAGAGCCCTTTGCCCCCGTTTCCCTCTTTTCTTCTTCTTCCTCTTCTTTCTTTCCTTTTATCTTCTCTTTCCCTTTCCCTTTCCCTTCTCTTTCTGATTTATTTTTTGGCGGGGGGGGGCAAGAGTCCTTCGCCCCCCCCGTTTCCCTCTTCTCTTCTTTTTCTTCTTTCTTTCCTTTTATCTTCCCTTTCCCTTTCCCTTTTTCCTTCTCTCTGTCTCCCCCATCAAAGAGACCACTCTGTAATCAAGACCATTCCATTTTATTTAATACATTTTCGATATACTTAAATTGGCAACTATTACCTTCTGTCCGAGATCCTCATTTTAAATGACTGATGCGAAAGACTAGTCGACGCACCCTTTCGAGAAAAGCCCCCCCGCTTTCATCGAAAGGGTGTGTTAAAACGGTACTCCGCTCTCAACGCACCCTTTCGAGAAAAGGCCCCCCCTCTTTTATCGAATGGGTGCGTTGAGCACACCACACCGCGCCGCACCGCACCGCACCCTTTCGATGAAAGCCCTTCAAATATGGTTAAGTTCCAATGATTTGCCACATCGTCCCCACTCCCCAATGCAATGCTGCAATGGTTCGCAGTATTATCTCATTTACGCCCAGGGAAAACATTGCAGGTGCTCTGCTTGTCTCGGCTTGTCCTTTATTCGTGTAGTGAATTTTATAGACGTATAGCAGTGGTTCCTTCGTGTAAATGGATAAACGTGTACACGGTCCCAGCACTAGTCCATAATTCATCTCTGAAAGATATTTTGAATTTCATTTTGAAATTGTCATCATTTCATTATTATAATCATTTTTATTTCAGGTACATGACATGTAAGTGCCAACAGAAATCATGTATAAAATCATGAAATTATGTCATAATAAACTACATGTACATAGACTACATTATTCGATTATGAATACAATATATACATTATAAATATATTCTTATTGGTGGTGAGAATATTGACAGTTACAGGTATACCAATTTTTTGATAGAGGGCTCTTGGAGTTGGAATCCATATTGTTCTAAAAATACCAATTCATAACAATCCATAATTGTTAGCGGCCAATACAAGTCTGATAAATTGTTACCAAGAACTTTGTTTCATAATGTTTATGAAAAAAGTTTTCAAAATATGATTGTGTTTTATATACTACATGTAGTCATCTCGTTACTCCTTATTATATTTTCTGGAAAAAACCTTTATTACTTGTAGTATGTAGGTCCATGCTCATACTGTAATTGTGTGATGTGGTGTGGCATAATGGGATAAACTGTGGCCACACTAAATCTCAAGATAGGATGTTGAACAATTTATTACGGTCCATGTAACACAGTGAAAACATTGCAGACACAGCAAGTACATTTTAGAACAACCAAAGGGTTCAGAATTTTTGTTCAGTTCAGTATGAGCCTGCTATCAAGAAAATACAGTATTTCCAGTTCCACAGTGCAAGGTAGATCTAGTATGAAAAAAATTGGCTAGCCTTCTGTCATTGGGTGAACACACTATTGGCCTCAAAGAGACCAAAAATGGATTTGAAACATATAAATATATATATTATACATGCAAGAAAATGAAACCATATCTTAGGGTCCCTGACTCACTGTACCATAGTGCGACACACTGTGCACACAGTTGACCAAAGAAAGGGTTTGGAAATTTCGGAACATTTTAATATGGTCACTGAAACTAAGGGCTAAGGCAGGGATTTTGACTAGATTCCATAGGGTCATTGTCATCAGGATAACACACAATAATTTTAGTACACATTGACTGTGACTGTGGACAGAGGGGACCAACATGAGGAATAAAAAAGAACATAACTGTAATAATAATAATAATAGCTAGTTCTTATATAGCGCTTTTCAGGACCGAAGGCCCTCCCAAAGCGCTTTACAGATATATATATTATTACCCCGGTCATAGGATTCAGGCTTACCCGCACACAATGTATGCACATTCTCCACTCCCTGGGGAGCATTCCAGCCAGGCGTCTTTTTTACAAGCGCACACTTGCTAATCTAACCACATTAGCTTTCGCATCCTACCGGGTTCCCATTTAACACCTGGGTGAAGAGTGGCAAATGTAGATCAATGTCTTGCCAAAGGACATTAGTGCCGCGGTGGGACTTGAACCGCGAACCTTGTGATCCACAAGTCCGGTGACATATCCACTCGTCCACGACACCTCTACAGTACTCTACTGTACAGCAAATGGCTTCTACACAGTAAAAGACAACTATCCTCACACAGTTTCACATACTGTGATACACTGTGGTCAATGTTCATATTCAAATGAGAGGATTCAAAAGCATTCTTCAAAGATCACAGTAATAAAGTGCACAATAATATTTTACACTTTGTGCAGCGTGCACAATTTTACACAGTATGCCATGTTATGTAACAAAAGGTTTGGAATATCTTAGAATCACTAAATGGGCAAACACACTACTCTAACATCAATTCACACAGTGAGACAAAAAAAAAGATTCTTAAAATTTGTTAGAGCCAGTGTCATAGGGTGAAGAAAAAAAATTGTTCACATTCAGTATTGCTTGAAATAAAGTAGACACTCTTACAATGTGTCACACGTGACTGGATGTATTATTCCATAGACTTTGGTGCGACTAGGTGACGTCACTAACGTGTCTACATTTTTTTCAAGCAATAATGTAGTTAAAGTACACACTGTGGTGACATAATTGGATTAACCTGACCAAAGAGAGATTTGGGGCATTATCGTACAGTCACTGTCAAAAGGTGAAAGAGACTATTTTCACCACTGTGTTATCTATCGTATGACACACTGGCCAGTGACCACAGAAAGAACAAAGAGATTTTGATCATAATCATGTGGTCACTGTTACGAGGTGAAAAGAATAGTATTATTTTTCACATTGCTTGAGACACGTGTGACATGCTAGCCACAGTAAAATCATGAAGATGTCTGGCACATTTCTCTGTCCAATAGTGAGCCCACTATCTGAACAGCCTACACTGCACCTACAAAAATTTGGAAAGTTTAAATGGGTCACTGTCACAAAGTGTCTTCATATCGTGCACACTGTTTAAATATCTATTTAATGGTTTGATACCACATGGTCACAGTCAATCTTGACACTTTGATTGGGTGACACACCAGCCACAGTGAAATCCAAGAAAAGTTTTGAATGCACATGTAGTGATGTACTCTCAACCTATGTAATGTAGTTTCATTATCAGATAGTGAATAAGATATTTCCACACCGTAGGCGTAGCCCCTACAAAAAACACAATTTCATACCACATTGTCATTCAATGTATATACAGTACACATTCACATCTTCTATACATCTACAATGATGCAGTAAAAAAAAAAGTAGCCTGTGCTTTGACACAATGAAGGTCCACTGTAATCTGTATGTACCGAGTGAATGAGTGGACGAGTATTTGTCACAAAACCCAAAATATAATAGAGATGGTCACAGTATTCTCACAACAGATATATACTGTAACACAAACAAAACAACCATTCCATATAAATCCATACATTTCAATTGATATAACTACAACTAGATTCAATAAAAGTGACATTTTAGTAGGTTACAAAGGGATTCTCTTAGTTCATACTACTACTGTACTGAATATCCACGGGGAGTATAGGGGGAATGTGCGACAGCGCGCAGACAACAAGTCAGCTCATCGGCTACTACAAAGTTGTATGCATTCTACACTGTGCAGTGGCCCGTGCAGGAGACTAATGCACAGGAACCAGTACAATAATAATCGTAGAGGGTCTAACCACATAACAAATGAAAATTTTAAAATAAGACCTTACCTCGGACAAAAATGTCTGTGCTGTCTTCTGTGCCCCCGACATGGAGTAAATATTCGTATACATAGAGTGCTAACCTGTAAAAAGCAATACAAAATGAAATATAAAGAAAATTAAGTACGTGTTATATTCTCGTTTCGAACGACGCTTTCCGCTGCGAGTGCGACATAATGTACGCGGTGCGATATATAGTTGCGATAGTGTATAGTCTGCAGTCTAGATTACGTGTTTCATCATCGACTGCGGCGAAGAAAACCGTCAAACTTTGTATCAAAACACATAGATTTGATGTCCTAGAATTCATTTTTCAGGTGTATTATTCAATTTATGAAAGTTATACTCACTTTTTCCCTCGCTTGACTGTCCGAAGGTACAGTTGAACCTTTCCCTTTAGGGAACATGCTGGGTAGCTATACTGACACGCACCTGTCAAGCAATCAAGGCAGAGACTGACCCCGTAGCTATGACGACTACATCGTGAACTGCCCAGTACGCGACGTTGATTGGTCGAAGCACTGATTAATTCAGGGATTCTAGAAACTCGTCAGAGTGCGTTAGGTCATACATGTATGGAATTTACATGAAATGTCCATTTTATCTCACAAAATATACTTTTCTAGAGTTATAAATTGAAATTACGTTCATATGAGAGCAGAGGAGAATCAATATTATTCATTTGAAAGAAAAGAAGATCCATAAGGCAATAATATGGATGAAAATGAAATTTTAGAAGAATGTTTAGGTACTTGCTAATATGCAGAATAACATGAACTAAATGCAAGTTCAAATTCACTGACAAAATTTTATAACATTCAGTTTGAACATTTATTTTGTCTTTCCAGAAAGCATATTTAATTACTGGATATTTTGCATTACTCAAAGCAAGTCAGTACCCCCTTATTATTACATAGGGCAATTTTGAGATTTGATTTTGGTGATTGTAGCTGTAGTTTACAAATGCTAATGAGAGAATGAGAAACCCGTAGCTTCATAGCGGAGAGGCGGAGAAATTGATTTTCATGGCCGACATCATAGGGAAAATCCCGACAGTGAGTACCCTCCCTAAAGCAGGCCAACACTGGTTTACGCTGGTATACGTAACACAGTGAGTCAAAGTCGAGCCGAAATAATATTTTTGCGGAATGTTGATTTGTTACCGGACTTTACCCTTGATTAAGCTTGCCTTGATCAAATGCCCCCCCCCCCTCCCCCGATATAAACATGAACATGAATTTAAAAAAAATATTTCTAATTCGAATGTATTATGATGAAAATGATAATGAAATAATGATAATCATAATAATAATAATTAAACGTTTTTTTCATAGGGCATAACAATTTTTTTTTTTAATAATTAGGCATAATTGCATGTCTTAATTTCGTTTTACAGAACAGAATACAGAAGTGGAAATGGTGCACTGGGCTCATAGTTAAGAGTTTTTATATAAAGTTGCTAAATGAAAATATTAGGCCTAATAATAATTGTAATTTATTCTGATAATAAATAGTCTAATTTGTATTACATGTTTCTAGGCGATTTACATTGTAACTATTATTACCCTAGTCATTGGATTCAATGACTAGCTATTTCATTCATACATTTTTGCGTGGGGCCTTTTATCAAGTATGAAAAATAACCCGAGCCTCAACGATATCGGATAATGAAACTTTACTTGCGTGCATATATACGTTTTTAAAATGTTTGTTATTTATGAGGCCCATAATTATATCTAAACCCAAATTCAATAATCATAATATCTTTTCAATAAATCCTGAATACTGCACATAGTACACGATCCAGCAGATATATTAAGCAATATAATAATAATATAATAATAATATTTAATTTTTATATAGCGCTTAATACAAATGTCTCTAAGCGCTTTACAAATATATTATTACCCCGGTCATTGGATTCAGTACTTACCCGCGCACACAATGTGTGCACAATCTCCACTCTCTGGGGAGCATTCCAGCCAGGCGTTACTGACGCTCAAAAACTGTTTGACCAACAATGACGGTCGCATTCTACAGGGTACCCATTTAACACCTGGGTGGAGAGTAGCAAGTGCAGGTTAATATCTTGCCAAAGGATATCAACTTTAGGTTCAGCAAAAAAAAGAAAAGACCTTCCCCCCCCCCCCCCCCCAAAAAACACCCCAAAATCCGAAGAATATGATTATATTTCATTATCGTTTATATCGAGTTGAATCTATTTACCCATATACATATAAAAGCAAAACATATTAGAAAATAGAATACATAAGACATACAAAATACAAAGCAAAATATATAGCCAGGATCACAAAGAAGCAAATTCCATCTAGATTTTTTTTTTGTAATGAAATTAAATATAATTCAGTCACCATACCCGCACAAGCTCGCATACACATTCACATTCACACACACACACACACACACACACACACGTTTTTTTTTATTAGATATTTCATTCAAAATAAAATATTAAACAAATCTTCATTTCGTTTTCATAATACAAATACGTTTATTCACAAACAGTGAGCAAAGAAGGAGAATAATGGAATGAAATCACTTTTTTTTTCTTCTAATAATAATAATAATAATAATGATAACAAACTAAACTTAGTTATAATAATAATAATAGCTCTACACAGAGCGAATTTATTTTCCATTTCTTTTTCACATAATATAAACAATAACAAAACAATAATAAACGTAATGGTATAACAGAAATAAGCATTGAAATATCTTTGACATTGTTTTTTAGTCATTGTAATGCAAAATGATTTAATTACAAGAAATGAAAAAACGAACCTACTTGAAAGCAAAGCTTGTTAGATGTAGGTTCGCACAATAATAATTATACTTTATACATTTATAACTTAGTTTTGAAGAAAAATTACGGAATTAAAAAAACATGACAGACAATAGAAAAACAACAATTAACGAGACAAAAACAAATCAGAAACATCAGCAGAATGACAAGATGATGATGATAAAAGAAGAATATAAGAATGAGAGAGTAAAAAACAGAAAAGGGGAAGACATGCAGGAAGATAAAAAGAAGACAGAGAGAGAGGGGGTTGAGGGAGACAAAGAAAGAACCGAGAGGGAGAGGGGAACTAATTATTCTGATTCGTTTGCAAAAAAAAGTGCTTGAGGGCATTTTTGAAACCACTTAATGAGGGCTTTTCTTTTAATGTGCCAGGAAGGGCATTCCAATATTTTGGGCCAGTAAAAGTGAAAATCCTGCTGGAAAATTGCGTTCTTGGCTTTGGTAGGTGATAACATTTTGCTATTCTCGTGGGGTAACTATGAAATGCAGTATTTTTGTTAAACATATTTGAGAGAACTTGTGGCAATTCATTTTTTTCTAGTGTATACATAAATATACCCAAGTTATAGGAAAATAAGTCATGAATGTTCAAAACATTATTTGCGTTACTACCATCAATCATGAAAGATAGCATAAGACATATTTGTATACAATGCACCCTCCTTTAGTACAGTCTTGTGGGCGAAAAAAGAAGAAGAGAGACGAGAGGGAGAAAGAGAGAGAGAGAGAGAGAGGGGGGGGGCAGCAGACAGACAGACAGATTATGAAACAGAGACAGACATACAGAGACAGAGAGGGGGTAGTAGAGGGGGAGAGGGCTAGGGGTGAAGACGCCCACATTCAAATTCAAGTTCAACATTTTATTAATAAAAAATCTATACAAATAGATCTAGGATAATTCTCAATTTGTTGATACAAAGGGTAACAAACATCAACAATATAGTGTAACAAACGGATAACTGAGTGCAAATACATGTCAAAATTACAAAAAAACGAAATGGCAATAATTAACGTAAGCCAACTACCACATGCCTCTTTTGGAATATTATGTTTTATTTTCTCCAGCGAGGAAATTAAGAAGAAAACAAACACAATATGATAGTGCATTCAAATCTAATATTCAAATTTGAATTTGACTTTTGTTGCTTAAAATCCACAAGTGTAACATCAATCTCAGCGTTATTTTAACCAAGGATAATAGAAATCAAGGTTACAATAGAGGTGTTGTGGTCGATTGGATACGTCGCCGGACTGTTGATCACAAGGTCCGCGGTTCTTTGCCACACTCCACCCAGGTGAAGCAAATCTGGTAGGCATTTATTACTTGAAACGCAGTGCGCGTAACAGCTGCACTGCTAAAGCCGGGTAATTATGCTGCATTATTGTAGAGCGCTTAGAGACTTCTGACAAAGTAAGTGTTAGGCGCTATATATAAGCACTGTAATTATTATTATTAATATAAAAATACAGTTATATTAGGGATTCACAACAGGGGGCAAGATCTTTCCGATAAGGTATTGGGTTGGCATGTATTCATCTCTGTACGCCTAGCTAGGCCAAACGCAGCTTGATTTTCCCTTTTGTTTAGTCGGCCCTATCATTATAAAAAACTGATTGTAATTTTTAAAAAATAGTGGGATTGTTGAACTTACAGTTTTTATTTGTTAATGGCTTTATTGATTATAAGAAGGTATAACATAACAGATATTGAACCAATTATCCAAATCAAGTTTAAATTTATCCTGTTTTTAAAGTTTTGTTGCAAATATCTATTTCAAAATATTTCAAACTTGGGTGAGCATGACAACTGGCAAGAACTTTGGCGGGTTTTTTTTTTAACCGATCGAGGCCGCCAATTCCACAGCCTAGCAGCCCGTACAAGCTTCTTTTTTTTTGGGGGGGGGGGGGGGGGGGTTCTTAGGTTGCCAACTTCGAGCCAAGGTGAGAGTGAGACATTGCGAGAGAGCTTAGCGACTAAGCCCGAGAAGGGTATGAGCATTTAATAAGCGGGGGGTGGGGGATATGGAGCACTATTTTTGTGTGTTTAACAGGGGGGGGGGGGGGGGGGTATGGAGCACAATTTTGTTTTAATCAACATTTTTGTTTAAGGGGGGGGGTTCACGCGAACCCTAGTTTGTACGGGGTGCTCAGCAATAAAGCTTAGCTCAAAAGGAAACCAGTCTTTGCCGATTCTGGTTTTTATCTTTGGAAGAAAGAATCGTTTGATAGATCGCAAGCTTACACAGCTAGTAACACAGCCAATCATATTCATTACCTTGCGAGCGAATGAGAGAGCGATAATTATTTGTGATATATATACATGTATATATTACTTTTATTAGTATAATAGTAGCAGCGCGTACGCAGGAAATCGGTCCGAAAATTTCGCAACGACTCAGCCAGCCGCTGAATAAGCGGGGGGGGGGGGGGGGGTGGGGGGGGGGGGGGGGGGGGGGGGGGGGGGGG